>NW_020173721.1:233773-234029 GCF_003031525.2 Neophocaena asiaeorientalis asiaeorientalis | reverse complement strand
CCTTGTCTGTAAAATAACAAATAATTTAGATGATCTCTGAGGTTCCTTTGGGCTGCTACTCTATGATTTGGATTTTCCTGTGTGGAAATCTAAATGAGAATGTCTCAGAAAAGCTTCTTACTAAACTCAGTCTGCCCTTAACGATGTACTTGTGTTTTCACTGGTCTTTATTAGGTGCCCACAGTTTTGTTAGGTGAAGTTCAGAACAGTGAAAAGGCATAAACCCTGCTTCTGAGGATCTTGTGATCACCAAGGG
>NW_020173721.1:233447-233747 GCF_003031525.2 Neophocaena asiaeorientalis asiaeorientalis | reverse complement strand
TGGCGGAAATTGTCCACCTGAATGGCATATCTTGAAGATGGGTCAGGTTATTCCATATGGCTGGAAGGAAATGAAAAGCTTATTTGCTTTTCTCATTTCCCCCCCCTCCTCTCTATATTCTTAGTGCTTTCCCAATATAAATTCCTCCTTGAATTGAACATGAAATTCTGATACTACAGAGCAAAGGAGAGATCAGGGTTTATGAAGACTGCGTATCTTGTGAATCTTAAGTAGAGCTCTTCAATGATTAGAGGCTCAACTTTTTCTCACTTTTCTAGTCAAAGTGTTAAACAGGAAGGA
>NW_020173721.1:230627-233413 GCF_003031525.2 Neophocaena asiaeorientalis asiaeorientalis | reverse complement strand
AAGGGAGAGACTGGAGTGGGAAAAAAAAAAAAAAAAAAAAAAAAAAGAATCTTAGTTAAGTAGATACAAAGTTTTGAAGAGGATGTTGAACAGTGGTTTTAAAAATATATAAATATAATAATTCTATAATAAATATAATGCATATTGATTTTAGCAGGTTTAGAAAGTATTGGCAGTAGCTCACAGTAATGATTTTTATTTGCCATCTTCTTAATGGTTACAGCAACCCTGTGATGGGAGTCCTGTTATCACTCTCATTCTACAGATGAAGAAACCGAAGCTTAGGGAGGTTACTATTGATATTTTGGTGTTTATTCTTCTCATTTTCCCCCAACATGTGTATATGAATTTCTTCAATAACACTTGGATCATGCAAAGCAGGTTTTTATGACCTCCTTTGTTATTAAATCGTCTTTGAAAACAGATTTTAGGGTCTGTGTCATATTTAACCTTATGAAATTTATTTAACCCAGGGTTTCTTGACCTTGGCACTATTGGCATTTTGGACCAGATAATTTTTTGTTCCGGGAGATTGTCCTGTCCACTGTAGGATATTTACCATCATCCCTGGTCTCTACCCCACAAGATACCAGTAGCATCTTCTCCCCCAGCTCAGTTGTGACAACAAAAATGTCCCCAGACATTGCCAAGTAAATGACTTGGAGGGTGGGCAAAATTACCTCCAGTTGAGAACCACTTATTTAACCATATGCATTTTAAGCTTTAAAAAATAATATATGCATATGAGTAGACTCATTGGAATTTTCTATCTATATGAAACAGACCCATGTCTTCTAGATTACATTTACCAGCTCCTAATTTCAGCTACGTGTTTTTGATTAATACGTGTTTTCAATAATAGCAATATTGCTTGAAAGTAAAAAATTTAACAACATTATTTGCATTCATATAAGAATGTAATTGCTTGTCTGTCACCAGTCTGATGGAAAGGCATCCTGGGAACTTTGACCACAGTTGCTTTATTGTAGATGAATTCCATTATCTCCATGTCACTTTCTTAAAAAGTTTGGTCATGGAGGCAGCTGTAATACCTTGTGTTATTAATGGAAACCAGAAGTTACTCTCTTGGCTTGTTTATGTAGTTTTCTTGATAGGTTTTGACATTTTAGAAGGCTCTATGAAGCCATCTTTCCTACCAGATAGTCATCTTTTTGTGTAAGTAAAATCATCCTTTTGTAATAGAACTGTCACTTATAACAGTCAGTAGTGGCACTTCCCTTTTAAGGAGGTGACAGTCATTTGGGGAGGGGGAAAATACAAAGTTAATAAAAAGGTCCGAATTTCTCGATGAATTTTGAATCTTACAGTTCATCTTTTTTGTACAGCTTTTCTCCTCATAAGCCTCTTCTACTGTTTCTGGAAAAGCTCCAGACTGATATGACATAGGTGGAGATGTCCTTTCTTGCCCATGTACATTTACTGGTAATGTTACAGTTTCAAATAAACGCATATACACAATAATAAAGAGTTCTTGACTATTTATATTACCTTTGTTGATAGTAACATTGATGCAGTTACTGTTGTAGTGAATAGCTCTATTCCTTAAAAATTTGTTAGTTATGTTTTTGAGACTTAAATTGTTTGTTTTGATTGACTTACAGTGTAATTTCAATTATGCTTTAAAAAATTCTTATTTGTATCTCGTACCTACTGTGTTTTATTTTTTTCTTCTCCGTCTATCTCTAATAAATAGTGATCAGAAAGAAATATTTTAATATATCATGGGGCTTCTCATGAAGTGAATTATTTAAGAGAGAAAAGGGTTTCAAATACAAATTTTCTAAAGTTCAAATGTCTGACACTAGATTTTGATAGCTTTTTAAAAATACTTTAAACTTATAAGGGTGACTACCAATTTTGAGTATTTCAGTTCTTATTAAAGTAACTAGAATTCTAGAGACAATGTTCTAGAGGAAGAAAACCTTTATACTTTCAGACTGATGGCTGATTATTGATTTGCTTTTTATTAAGACTTGGTGTTTTCCTGTGGAAGTTCAGACTTTTTTTTTTTAGACAATGAGAATTTTGTTTTGTTTTGTTTTTGAGGATGTTAGTGTTCCCTATTCTATCTAGCTTTAAAACATTGGATATTTATTAAAAGGATTTGCCTCTGGTCAGATGTAGTTGATGATGAGATCAACTAATCCATTCATCTTATTAAAACTCCTAGAGGTTCAACTGAGCTCTTTCTCATAGGTGAGGCTGGATGTGATGAAGGGCATCTCCCGTGAGTGAGGTTGTGAATTGTCCAGGAATTCTCCACTGGTGATATTCTCCACTGACTTAACTTGGACTTTGTAAATAGCTCACTCCTTCAGTATATCTAGTATTGTTTTGCGAAAAAAACCCAAGCAAGACAAAACTGTATTTTAACAAAGAACTGATATCCAGAAATAACATTTTAAGTTCTATATTAATAGGCACAGTAGAAAATGGAATGATCTTTCTGTGAACCCCCTGAATTCATATGACACACTTTTTTTTTTTTAAATAAAATTCAGGTCTTCATTTGAACTGTCACAGTGGGACCTAAAATATACTGATGTGGGGCTTCCCTGGTGGCGCAGTGGTTGAGAGTCTGCCTGCTGATGCGGGGGACACGGGTTCATGCCCCGGTCCGGGAAGATCCCACATGCTGCAGAGCGGCTGGGTCCGTGAGCCATGGCCGCTGAGCCTGCGGGTCCGGAGCCTGTGCTCCACAATGGGAGAGGCCACAACAGTGAGAGGCCTGCGTAGCGCAAAAAAAAAAAAAAAAGAACGGATGT
>NW_020173721.1:221723-230581 GCF_003031525.2 Neophocaena asiaeorientalis asiaeorientalis | reverse complement strand
AGCGAAAAAAAAAAAAAAAAAGTACTGATGTGTGAAAGGTGTGGATAGAGTTAAAACAGTATGAAAAATTGGTTATAAACACCAAACTATTTTTTCTTGTATACAAAATTTAAAATATCAGGTGAAAAGTACAATATTCTCGTTGGTTACATAAGTCTAAGTTAGGTGGCGGGACTTCCTCTGTGTAAATTTACCCTGTGGTGTTAGTAACAAATTACTAAATAGTTTTTGAGGCAGAGATCTTTAATTGCCTTAGTCTCTTGTCCCCAAAAGCAATTTTTTCGCTTTTAAGTTCAAAACTCAGTAAAAAAAATGACCGTGATAAGAAATTTATTTTCAGATAGTGTTTTAGAGTCCTATAGGATGATCTAAAGGACCTGTCTTTAATTAAAAGTGCTATAAACTTAGTGAAAATCCATGTTAGTTGAGGAATTGATTCTTTTTAAAGGAAAGCTGCAGATTTTTCTTGTATGGGTAAATGTCACTCTGTTCATATCTTCGCTTAAGCTGCAAGCCAGGACTTATACTATTCCTCTAGGTTGTCATAGAAACGCAGTTAACTGTCATCTCAACTCAGACTGTTGATGGTTTTATTTGTAGGCTTGCAAGATTATTAAAATTTAACAAAAATTATTGATTTGCTTTTTATTAACACTGGGTTGTTTTCCATGGAAGTTCAAATTGCATGAAAGTCTTTTTTTCTGTTTATTTTTACAGTGAAACTCTATGAAATCTACCTGTTTTTTTTAATGTTTTTTTATTTAAAATGTGATATATAGTCTGCAGCAGTGGAATAACCTCCGCGAATTGTATTTTTGAATCACTTTCCATTTTCTTTGTTTACAGCAAGCAGAAAACACCTTTAAAAATTCACCTTTACCCCGCTTTTAACTTAACATAAAAGATACCTGTCAGAAAAGCGTGAAATGCTACGTCAAATGCCTAATATTGGAGTTTTCATTTTATTTATGGTTTTCGAAGCCTAGCACAAATGCTTCAGTGAACTGTGCTGTGAAAGTATTTATTTTTGTATATTTATGTGCGAGAAATTATTTAGTTTTCACTTATAAATAAGACAGGCAAACCTTATTTACCGTAACTTTACCTAATGGTCCGTGGATGAGTGCTTTTATGCAAAATAGTCAAGAGGCTAGAATTAACTTTTCACATTGGATGCACATTTGATGTCTAGGCCTGAACAACATGTGGCATCTTATTATAAAGACTAACATTCAGGATTCAATTTGTATTTAACACATTTACTTCAGAATGCACACATCCTGCCTTTGCTACATTCAGTGTTAGCTTTGAAATGATTTCTATTTCTTGCTTGTAGGTACATAAGTAGAAGTGTTTATTTGTTGCTTTTTCTAATTTTCTTTTTTCTAGGTTTTTTAAGACTTGGTTAATTAGCTATTTGGTATTTTATTTTAACAACAGATCACTTTTGGACATGCAGCATCTCCTTGGGTTGGGGCGATTATCGCAGTTACCTTTTTAAAGAAGGGTAGGTCTTTTAAAGAACCATGAACATGATACTTCCTTTTGTGGCTGTTCTTAGAGTTCTTCGTGGAAAGTTAATACTAGGTAGACCATCTTTGATTTTAACACCCTTTTACTAAATAACCAACTAATAGCTTGTGTATACTTGGAGAAGAAAATTTAAGACAGCTCATCAGTAGACATGGAATATTGATTTTTAAAATTAAACCAGGTTTATTGCTCTTAAAATTTTACTACTCCTCTTGTAGCTAGTCTGCATGATGGCCCCTGGTGATCCTCACTTCCTATTATTCCTGCCCTCATGTCCTCCCTTCCCACACTGAATCCTTGCTGGCCTGCATCATCAACGGAATATTGCAGAAGCATCAGTGTGACCTCTGAAGCTAGGTCATATATAACATTAGGATTTCCACTATGCATATCACTCTGGGGAAGCCACCTCTGCCACGTCCTAAGGACACTCAAGCAGCCCTTTGGAGAAGTCGAGGAGGCCAGCAACTGAAGCCTCCTGCCAACAGCCAGCCCCAACTTGCCACCCACTTGAGTGAGCCATCTGGGAAGCCAGTACTCTAACCCCAGTCAATTCTTCAGATGCCCAGCTCACACCTTCCCTGCAACCCCATAAAAGATCTTGAATCTGAACCACCCAGCCAAAGCCACTTCTGTATTGTTTACCCACAGAAACTCGGTTAAATAATACATATTTATTGTTGTTTTAAGTCGGTAAATGTTGGAATAATATGTTATGCATCTATAGATAACTAATGCACCTGCTAAAGAAACACATTTTTAAGCATTTCCTATTGATCACATAGTTTATAGTTGTAGGCATGAACATTGTGGAGGCTTCTGTTGTGATTTGTAGTGTAATTTTTATAGGAGTTTTTATATAAGACATTGACATTAGAGCATTCATAACTGAACTTGAATTTTGGCTTTACTTTCTACCCACTGTGTATCTTAAGGAAATTACCTAAAATTTCTAATCATCAGTTTTTACTGAAAATCTGTAAAATGGGATAATGATATTCAACTCTCCATAATTTTTTTAAAGTCAGGATGAAATGAGATACCTATTCAGTCTGTAGCATGATGTTTGGTATATCTCATCCTTTCTATTTAACTAGAAATTAGCCCCTTTCCATGTGGAGCTGCAGGTCTTTGCCCCAGGGGTAAAGACTTCTGTAAGCATCTGAGTTTGTGGTCTCTGTGGGACTGTTTATTAGTATTATAATCTTTAAGAGGCCCAGGACTTACTACTCTGCAAGTCATTTTTCTTCTACATAATTTTCTTTTTACTGTGATGAGCCTAGGTGTGATTTTCTTCATATTTCTTGCTTGGGTTTGCAGAGCTTTTTGAACTTGTGGGTTGATGTCTTATCAGTTTTGAAAATTCTCAGTTGTTCCCTCTGTAAATGTTCTTCCTGTCTTTCCTCCCTCCCATTTTCCCATTTTCTTTATCCTTGTGGGATTGTGTTGAAAAGTATGTTAGCCCTTTTCCCTGTGTTCCACATATCACATATAATTTTTCTGTATTTTCCATCCATTTTCCTTCTCTAGCCTTCCCTTTGGATATCTTTTTTTCTTTTTTTTAAGATTTATTTATCTATTTATTTATTTCGTCTGTGCCGGGTCTTAGTTGTGTCATGCGGGCTCATAGTTGTGGCATGTGGAGTTCTTAGTTGTGGCATATGTGTGGGATCTAGTTCCCTGACCAGGGATCGAACCTGGGCCCCCTGCATTGGGAGCACAGAGTTTTACCCATTGGACCACCAGGGAAGTCCCCCCTTTGGCTATCTTTTGACCTGTTTTCCATCTCACTAATCCTGTCTTCTGCTTTGCTAATCTTCTGTTGAGCCATCTATTGCGTTCTTAATTTCAATTACATTTTTCAGTTCTAAAATTTTCATTTGATTCTTCTTTACAGATTACAGTTCTCTGTTGAAAATCTCCCTTTTCATCTGTCTTATTCATCTTTTCCTCCCTCGCTCCCTTCCTTCCTTCCAGAACATACTAGTTTTTTAAAGTCCTTTTCTTCTAACTGTAGGTCACCCATGGGTCCGTTTTTACAATATTTTTTTCTCCTTGATTTTCAGTCATTTGGTCCAGTCTTGTGGTGCACCTGGTAATTTTTTATTGAATTCTCAGTATTATAAGTGAAGAATTGTAGAAGTCCCCATAGTATTCTTTTTCCAAGGGGTCAGCCTTTCCTTTACTGGACAGATGGCTTGAGGGTTATGTACCTTACTCCAGTCAGGGATTGAACTGAGTCGAAGCTAGACAGAAGTTTGGGGAAGCTATTGTGCTTATCCCCTGGGGACCAGGAGTCCCAAATGAGAGCCTGTGGTATTCACCAGGATCTCATTTCCCGATGGCTCCTGAACTCTAATTCTTCTCTTCCCAGCATATCAAGGCAGCGAGTTTGCATTTTTGATGCTTTCTGTTGAGCTTTTTTGTCTCATACCTTATGTAGCTTTGGAAATTTGCAGTTGTCCTTTGGGGAAAAGTGGCTGTGTAACAAACTCACTTCTTTGCCTCTGTCTTCCACTGGGGTCTTAGCCCATTAGGTCTCCAGTCCCCACAAGTACCAGAACGTTTGCTGTTTTCCATCCTCCCAGGACTGGCCATCTTTCTAGGCAGAGATTCTCAGCCTCTGGTTGATAAATGCCTCCATGAAGAATGGCTGTAGAATGCCAGCTCACCTCTCCATGGTTTGTCCACCATCTTGGAATCCTGACTCTTCTAGTTCAGGTTGCCTCAGCAGCCCTTTAATTGATGCCTTATAGTGATGTTTCTCTATAGTTCATTAAGCTTTCCTGGTTATTCTAAGTGAGAACATTGATGTGCCTCAAACTACCCAAACGTTAGCTGGAAGGTGAGGACTACACAATTATATTGGAAGGAAATATCAATGATTAGATTATTTTTGTGAACTTCTCTTTTGGCCAGCTTTATCCAATCATAGGTGTTGGTATATGCATATTTTCTTGTTTCTCATTACATACTGATGAAGTAAAATGGAATATTTTTCTGAATGATTGTAGTAATTTTGTAACTATCCTTGATTTATTAATTCATAGCCATTATAGTCGACATAGATTCCTAACTTTATTTTATAACTCTGAGGATTAAGGATGTCTTATGATGCTGTATCAACAGTGAAATTGAACATATAAAGTTAGTGATAATATTGAATACATATAAAATGATTGAGTCAACAGTGAATATTCTAACATAACAATGAGAGTCAACAGTGAATATTCTAACATAAACTAAATAATGACTGTTCATGGTTTAGCAGTTATTTAAAATAAATATTAAAATATTTTTTTCTGAAGAGTAATATATAGTTTGTTTTATATAAAATTTCTAATTTTCTCTCACTTTGACTTAATTTTTATAATTATATTTTTCTGGGCTTCCCTGGTGGTGCAGTGGTTGAGAGTCCGCCTGCCGATGCAGGGGACACGGGTTCGTGCCCCGGTCCGGGAAGATCCCACATGCCGCGGAGCGGCTGGGCCCGTGAGCCATGGCCGCTGAGCCTGCGCGTCCGGAGCCTGTGCTCTGCAACGGGAGAGGCCACAGCAGTGAGAGGCCCGCATACCGCAAAATAAATAAATAAAATAAATATTAAAATATTTTTTCTGAAGAGTAATATATAGTTTTATATAAAATTTCTAATTTTCTTTCACTTTGACTTAATTTTTATAATTATATTTTTATAATTAGCATGAGATATTCTCAAATCTGACAAAAATACTTGTAATCTTGAAATGCAAAATTCATGTCTTTTAGAGGTTTATTATATTCCTGTCTCACTGCTGTGTTTTATGTCCATTAGGGCGCACTGACAACCATTTTGCCCATACGCTATTTATTGACTTTGTTTGCGTAGTCAGACAGACAGTATTTAATATGCTAAAGTTGACTATTGTCAGCAGTGAGTATATATAGTGCTCTTTCCAGCTTTTGAATTTATTCTGCCATTGAAGTTGTAGCAGTTGATAGACCAGTTGGAAAAATGAAACATGAGGATCTTAACCTTTAGCTGTAGTTGGGTTGCTGACAGTCATTAAGGGAACCATCTCTGGTTCCCCCTTACAATGTGTGTTTTGAGTCTTTGAGTCTTTCAGATAAGTCCTTGAGGGCTGTCATTTTCTCTGCTCTCTGTGCAGGAAGAAGAGAGTGAAGAGGAGCCCAAACTGAAGTATGAAAGGCTCTCCAATGGGGTAACTGAAATCCTTCAGAAGGATGCCGCTAGCTGCATGACAGTCCACGACAAGGTAAGGTGGCCCATGTAGAGGATTCTGCTGTGAGTTGTTTCTGTGGTAAGTTTGTTGATACTTTGGAGTCTGGGTGCTTTGCATGGTTTTTCTTTGTTTGTTTGTTTTTTTACAGTAATCGTGTCTCCTTTCCATTCTTCCTCTCTCCTTTCTCACCAACAAAAAAACAAAACAACAACCAGAGATATTATATAAATGTATTTGTACACACACACACCAGCCACTGCAAGGGTATATCAAGTAGGATTCAGACGATGATGGATGTGAAAGGTTTGTAGCAAGTGGCTCTTGGAAACCCTAGCGCTTAATTCCTCAGCTCTTAAGTAGTGGAGTAGGAAAGTGTTAAGATGAGAAGTATTGTGGAGCTCATTGCTTTCGTGAAAGTAGAAGAGATTCCATTGGAGGCCTTAGGAATCAGGAGCAAGACCCCAGATGATTACTTATCTATTATATGAATGAATGAATAGATTCCACATCTGGGTCTTTGCTATAACAAAGCCCCCTCCACCAACTTTCTGAATCCAGGCTAAGTACTATACAGGATGCTTAGCCCATTCTTAGACCAAAACAATCTGGGTCATAATTGGAATATCAGAGGCCAGGGAGTTTCACCCATTGCTCTGTCTTCCCTATCAGCCCTGTGAGTGAGCCTTGGTACCTCCACAAAAGGCAGACCCCCAGCTCTGATCCATCTCCTGGCTTTATCCCTTTGTTACCAGCAGTATTGTCCCATCCTCCTCCTTACCTCCACCCAGTTCCCCTTTACTACCAATTTCATTCCATTGTAAACAGATTCCTGCACTTGCTCAGCACGGCAGTAGTATATGTGCTGTCTGTTTTGTTTTTCCAGAAACCCCCTCCTTCGGCCCCGTTCCATCTCTCTACCCTTAAGGCCACACTCTAGAGGGTGTCCATCCCTGGGACTTGAGGATCTTTTGGGCAACGCTCTCTTATCCTTTGTTCCTTGAAGCTATTGTGTTCATCTTCCCACTAACCCTGTTTTGTGACTGTGTGGAGCCCTGATCTCTAATCCATCCTTTCTCTTTCTTTCTGTCAAGTGGTCAACTATCCTAAGTTAACTTTACCAGCAGATTCAATTCTCTAATGGCCCTGACCCTCATGTGCCCCCCGTCTACACTCTCAGCTCCGAGTCAGTGCTCAGATGACCAAAGCCGCCTGCCACGCGCTGGTACACGTTGCGTGCCGAGGTGCACATGCCACTGAGAGGGCTGATATTTATTTGTCCTTCATCAGCTCCTCCAGTCCCCAATCCGCCTCTTCAGCCACAATCCCTTCACTCTCAGAGGATGATGTCATTTCTGTTTAATTAAGAAAATGGAAACTACCAAGCATGATCAGTCTCAATTCCTGACCCCTTTCCCAGCTCATCTGAATCCACACCCATCCTTCCCCACAGGAGCTGTTCTTCCCCCTGCTCAAGGACCTTTTCGTCCACTTCTTTACTTCCCTTCCCCTCATTTCCTCCCTTCTCTCCTAGCGATCAGGCTATGTCATGGAGCAGACATAACTCTAGCCCCACGTGACTACTGATCTAATTTCTGGTTCTATGAATGAACCTTTTTTGCATGTTTCATATACATGGAATCATACATTGTTTGGTCTCTTGTGTCTGGCTTCTTACAGTTACTATCATGTTTTTGAGGTTCACTTGTGACGGAGCACGTATCAACACTTCATTCCTCCTTATTGCTGGATAATATTCCACTGTATGGACAGAACACACTTTGTCCATTCACCAATTTGTGGAAGTTTCGATGCTTTTGACACTGTGGATCTCACCTTTCTTAAAACTTCCTTATCATGACACCATTTTCTTATCACTTTCTTGATCACTTCTGTTATTCCCTTCTGGTTTTCTTTCAGTTTCTTTCACCTCTACTTTTCCCTTACACGTTGGTTTTCCCAAGATTTGGTCCATTGGCCACATGTCTTCTAAATGTGTACTTTTCTTTTTTTTTTTAAATAAAGTTATTTATTTATTTGGCCGCGTTGGGTCTTCGTTGCTGCACACGGGCTTTCTCTAGTTGTGGCGAGTGGGGGCTACTCTTCGTTGCAGTGCGTGGGCTTCTCGTTGCGGTGGCTTCTCGTTGCCGAGCAAGCGGGCTTCAGTAGTTGTGGCTGGCGGGCTCTAGAGCGCAGACTCAGTAGTTGTGGCGTACGGGCTTAGCTGCTCCACGGCATGTGGGATCTTCCTGGACCAGGGCTCGAACTCGTGTCCCCTGCATTGGCAGGCGGATTCTTAACCCCTGCGCCACCAGGGAAGACCAAGTGTGTACTCTTCTTGATATTTAAATTTCTTGATTTCTGTGGCCACCTCCACCCTGACCCTTCCAAGAATAGCGTGCTTATTTATCCAGGTGCCTCCTACACAGCTCTACCTTTGGTTCTGTTTTTACCTGAGACTCACCATGTCCATAATGAGCTCATCTTCTTTTCCCTTCCTTCCCTTGCCTCTGTAGTTTTTGGGTTCTCTGCCCCATTTGGTGGCATCACCTAAGCCAAAGCTGACTCCTTCTCTCCTTCTGCCCAGTCATTCCCTAAGTCCTGGTGGTTCTCTCACCACCCCTGCCCTAGCCAAGGCCCTCATCTTCTCCTGGCTGTGCTTGTGTGCCTCTCGTTTTTCTACCCAGATCTGTTTTTCATCATCCAGTAAATAAGTCTGAGCTCCTTCATGTGGTGTTTAAGGTCCTCTGAGATCTTGCCTCCTTGTGTGATTGGCCCCATATCTGACCACTTTCTGCCACAAGTGCGATGGTCTGGCAGCAACTCCTGACTCTTCTTACTCACAGCATCTCTTCTGCCTGGATTCTACCCCCATGTCACCTGCTTGAGTCTACTCCCATGCCGAGTCAAAGATCTTTTAGTACAGGCATTCATCATTTCTCCCTGGAACTAATGAACACACCGTGAACCAATCTATTTTCTTTCAGATTTGATTTCATCCTAGTCCATTTTTAACACTTCTTTCTACTGAAATAATCTTCCAGGAATTCAGATCTGATCATGTACTCCCCCTTCCTAGAATTCTGTATTGGCTTCCTGTTGTCTTTA
>NW_020173721.1:196435-220897 GCF_003031525.2 Neophocaena asiaeorientalis asiaeorientalis | reverse complement strand
CGCTCTAGAGCCTGCAAGCCACAACTACTGAAGCCCGCATGCCTAGAGCCAGTGCTCCTCAACAAGAGAAGCCACCGCAATGAGAAGCCTGCGAGCCGCAACCAAGAGTAGCCCCCGCTCGCTGAACTAGAGAAAGCCCGCGCGCAGCAACAAAGACCCAATGCAGCCAAAAGTAAATAAATAAATAAATAAATAAATAAATAAATAAATAAAACCCTTCAATGGCTCTCATTACACGCAAGATGAAGTCTGAAAAGTTTAAAAAAAAAAAAATTCAGAAGTCTCCTGTTAACCAACCTTGCCAATCTCATTGCCTGTCTCCTGCCCTGGATGCTTCCACCATATAAAACTATTTGTGATTTTTTTGCCTTTGTCCTGCTTTTTATGTGACTACATGCCTTTGTGCAAGTTGTATCCACGCTGTCTAAAATGGTCTTTACTACAAGCCTGCCCCATCTGCCTCAGTGTCTGCTATCTAACACTCCTCCTTCAAAGTTGACCCTTGAGCAACATGGATTAGAACTGCACGGGGTCCACGTATACATGGATTTTTTTCAGTAGTAAATACTACACGGTCCCTGGTTGGTTGAATCTGTGGCTGTAGAACCACTGATCTGGAGGAACCGTGGATCTAGAGGGCCAGCTATAAGTTATATGTACATTTGCAACTGCAGGAAGGGTGGGTGCCCCTAACTGACCCCAGATTGTTCAAAGGCCAACTATCTACTATGGAAAAAAATCTGTGTCTAAGTAGACCCTCCCAGTTCAAACCTGTGTTGTTCACGAGTCAATTTTACTTACTTTTAAAGCATACTCTAAAAATTTAATCTTAATCAGTTTTTTATTTCTGTCTCTGTCTCATTTTACCATCATCCTTTCAAGTCATACGTGCTTATTGTCTAGGCATATCATAGGTGCTTTGTGTGTGTGTGTGTGTTGAATAAACCACCAAATTGATGAAAAGGAGAACAAAGTTTGCCTCCCCAGAGGTCAAACTTTATTAACACCATACTTAATCCAACTTGGCCAAGGAGCCTGACGGTGGGAACTATAGGCAGACTAAGTTTGAGAACATGCACTCTTGATCTGAGACTCGTGTTTCTATCTACCAGGCTTCTGATCCAGCTGAGAGTATTTTAGCTCTTAATTCTGGCCTTAGCTCTGCCACTCATTGACTGTCTCCAGGGAAGTCACATCAACTCCCAGAACTTATTTCCTTATGTGTAATTGAAGGCATCCATGCTCTAATGCTTTGAATGCTATAAAGTGCTAGGTGAAACATAGATTTTACTGTACAGCTGAACACATTTGAAATGTGCTACTTCTTGTTTCTTTCGTGGTGTCCAAAAGACTGCTTATTGCTTCTTCTACCTGTTTACTTACAAAACGTCCAACTGTTCAAAGGAAAAGCGGTTATGCTAGTGGATGGTTCAGAAGGATTCAATGCCCAAATGATAGTTTATAAAATGAGTCAAGTTTCTGTATTTAAACAGGAAAGGGACTGATTAAATTATGTTTATTCTTTGCCCATGCTGGATTTTAAGTGCTCTCAGGTTAAAAGAAAAAAAATTCAATAGTTACAAAAGCACAGAGCTTTTCATGTCTGGAAGGAGGGTCATATTTAAAGGATTTATATTTATGTTTGTGATTTGTGGCCAATTCTGCATTTTTTCCCTTGTATTTTAAGTAGTCGAAAGCAACTTAAAAACTTTCATTTCATTAGCAAATGAAAGTATGACTCATTAATAATTTTGGTCGTTAAATTTTTAAGAACTATATGATTGCCTTATCAAACTTGATTGTTTTAAGAGCACATAAAGTTATTTCTAAAAGGGAGCAAAAATAATTGATCTAATCCAAATGATGAAATGTTTTCCTAAACAAAAGGTAGCTTGTTATAAAAACCACTGCATTTTTATTTCAAAGATGTTCTAAAGTAATTATAGTTTTAGGTTGAAATCATACAATCAAAATAATTATGTTTCCTTTCTGTCTTAAGTGTTAAATGAATTAAACTAGTAATTTTGAAAAGAAAAAAGGAACGAATTAATATTTGGGGTAAAGTACTCTGTATAGAACCTTTAAAACTTTGATAAAATATAACTGGAAGTTCAAGAATGGCCTTCACAGAGATATCAGAGAATGACCCAGTATTAAAGCATTGGCCCTCTTGGTTTTCTTTCTTTTTTTTTTTTTTGACTTTTGGCCGCGCCATGCAGCATGTGGGATCTTAGTTTCCCGACCGGGGATCGAACCTGTGCCCCCTTCATTGGCAGCGTGGAGCCTTAACCACTGGACCACCGGGAAAGTCCCTCCCTTAGTTTTCTAACAAAGTAAATGCAGTGTTTATGAGGAGAGTCAATACTGTCGAGTACTTGGGTGTAGTGAGCTTTTAAAACCCATTCATTCTTTTACCATAGGTGGCCTCAGAATGGAGTATTGTTTGTAGCTAGTATTATGTGGTATTTTTGTATTCAGATATTGTCAGAGTGTCACTGTGGAGAAGAAATTATACCCCTCTGAGTCCTCTATGTCTAATTAGAATGTTCTTTTGCTTTGGAGGAAACAGCCCTGTTTGATTTAAATATTCAGACTCATTCCCTCCCCCCCCCGCCCCCAAATTACCTCTTCCCCTGCCCTTTCCAGGGCCCCGACATCCTGTTTTCAGCAGCCTCGTTGCCTGCCCTGGATGAGTAATCGGCCTGGCACCTTGTGCATTCAGGCAGCCCTGTGCAGTGGAATCGTCATACCTAGTTATGTCTGCACACCTGATGTTTTATTAACCAGTATTGATTTTTTTACCCGGGGGACTTTTTTTTCTTCCTGAAAAAAAGGCAACCTTGCAGGAGTGAAAGGCATTGCAGGGACTGAATTTCTAATGAACCCCCTTCTTTTCTTTTTTGTGACGCCTCTTTAATGTAGCTTTATATTTTAAGTGCCTGATCTGAAATTTCATTTTCAGTAATTCCATTCTCAGAAATCCTTTTAAATCTTGACTTTCTGTAAGGTTAATTTTTTCAAGATTGTGCGGCTTGACTGAAAAGCTTAGTAGTGCCTATAAATTTAAGCATTTCGTTCTAGGTTGCGATGAAGCATGTTCACATGCAACAAAATACAGAGAATTTGGAACTCTCTGAGTACTGCTTAGAGAGATAGAAGGGAAGATAAATCTCATGTCCTATTTCAGGTAGTCCTAAAGTTTCTTCTCATTTCTTTAGGGTTAGTTCAAACAATTAAAGAAACAGTGGGAGTTATGAACTGGTTTTATGTCATAAAATGAATATAAAGCTCAACAGTTATTTTTGTGACAGAAAAGGATTTTTTTCTTTTTTGCATTCAAAAATAAACATTGACACTTAATATCACACGTTTACTTTTAGAGAGGCATTCTCACGATGACAGTATAAGTACATCTGAGCTTTTGCATCTCAGCGTGGCATGGATTTTCCTTCCTAAATAAGATTACTTTGTTGTTTGTGTGTGTGTGTGTGTGTGTGTGTGTATGTGTATGTTGAACTTAAATGATAGCACAGATTTACGCAGTTGCCATAAATTCAGGGGAGTTTACAAATCATTCCCTTCAGACGCTGAGTTCAACCGTGGGTTGGTCATACGTTCACAGCTGAATTTTAATTTGCTGCCTCAGCCCATCAGGGCATTGTGTGCAGGCCGCATGCACACCATTAGTTGTCAGTAGATGAGGGTCCTCGTGAGTCATTCTGACAGCTAGCTTGCATGATCCCAAGAAAGAAGGCCCTGTTCTGTGATTTCCTCCAAGCTGGAAACAAGCCTTCTCAAAGGAATGTGCATCTTCCGAGGCATCGCAGATCACTTACACATTAAGTGTCTTGACTTTGCATATGGTTTTATTACTAATTATGTATGAATGGTCCATTAAGAAACTGACCCCTGGGGCTTCCCTGGTGGCGCGGTGGTTGAGAATTTGCCTGCTAATGCAGGGGACACGGGTTCAAGCCCTGGTCTGGGAGGATCCCACATGCCGCGGAGCAGCTAAGCCCGTGCGCCACAACTACTGCTACTGCGCGTCTGGAGCCCGTGCTCTGCAACAGGAGGGGCCACGATAGCGAGAAGCCCTCGCACAGGAACGAAGACCCAACACAGCAAAAATAAATAAATTAATTGATAAACTCCTACCCCCCAACATCTTGTTTAAAAAAAAACAACGCATATGCCCTTTAAAAAAAAAAAAAGAAAAAGAAACTGACCCCTGTACCCCTCTGTTCTTCTTACAGTTCTTGGCACTGGGCACACATTATGGCAAGGTTTATTTACTGGATGTCCAGGGGAACATCACTCAGAAGTTTGATATAGTAAGTATCCAGTATAAAATAATGTGCGAGCTAAATTTCATGCTGAAATCCGTGCTTTGAAATATTTGTTTTAGCCATTCGTTTTTAGAGCATAAAGAAAGGATCTTTATCGATGAAATCGGAGTGCTAAGAGTTCAACTCTGAACTTTGTAACCTGTGCTAAAAAGTTTTAAAGGTGAACTTACAAAGAAAGAGGTCTGTATTTATACATAATCTATTTTCACTGCATATCTGCTATATAAACTTTTAAAAATTTATTTTTATGAATCTGTTTAATTGCAGTTCTTTAGTTAATTATAGTCATCCATTTGGCTTTAAATGAAGCATTTAAAATACTCCTATGTGTATTTGTTTTAAACTGTAACAGTGTAGAATGTCTAGATGAATTATTAATCAAAAAAAAGATTGCTTTTATTGGTGATTAATGGTGCTAATTTACATACTCTGGGGGTTTGTGGAATCCTTAAAGTGTGAACCCCCTCATTTGATGACTAATGTCGATTGTAAGTACATGGCCCATAATCTTCTCCAGATGCCAAATGTAATTGAAAATTGATTGATCACCTTGCTGTTTCAGTTTATCTCTTCTAAATATATAAAGCTAATATTTTATGTGAATGTTCTGCGAGTTGGACTCTTAGGGGATTATATTGACTAAAAGAGAAGAGCCAGGCTTTTTATTTCTTTAATTGTGATTTGGAATCACCAAGGATGAAGGAAGTGTTGAATCTGAAGTTTGATTTTGGTGTTTAAGATGGGCCGAGAAAGTATCAAGTGTCCGTGGTTGTGTGAATGTGACCCTTTGGGATGAAAAAGGTGGTCATTTTGGGGAACATATTCCTTTTTCTGAAGAAAGTGTCAGCTCCTGTTGAAAGATCCATCATAAGGTATTGGTGTAGTTTACAAAGGACACCACAGTTTCTAAAGCTGATACATTATCTATTAAAGGTACCAGGCTGCTTTGTTTTGCTTAAAAGAAACGGAACCACAGATGATGACAGTATCCTTGGAATCTTTGGAATAGTCCTGGAAGGGAATTGTGTGCTCTAACCACTGATCCATCAGGCAGATATTTTTGCCTGACAGAAAAATATTTTTGTGACAGAAAAATATTTGGGTGGGTTCTTGTTTGGCTTCGGCATCCCTTTCAGACAAGAGGATACTTTTGAACCCCTGTCTTCTCCCTCCTGGACACTGGCCACCCATTTTGATGATTTAATAAACATTTGGTCTTCCCATTACCATGCATTAAAATGTGAGCTGGTGCTAGGCAGAGCTCTTTTTTATGGTGTCACCCATATCTCCTCACCTTGAAAAAAGAGCTTGCCTGCATGGTCTCCTAAATTTACGGCTCCAGTTTAATGATTCTGTTCAACTCTGCTTCTCAGTAAGTCTTTTTAATCTTATATAGAAATTACTTGATTGCTGAGGTTCACAGGACAAACACTGCTGGTTCCACGGCCAAAAGAGAAACCAGGAGAAATACTGTATGAGTTGATTCGTGTCTTTCGTTACCCATTCATTCATGCGGTCCTTGTGTCTATTCAGTATAAGCCTTCAGCTTTATCTTTTCTGATGTCAGCTTTATGTCAGGTATATCCTGCGTCCTTTTCCAGGTAATTCCTGGTTCTTTATTTTCAGTCCTGCCTTTATGACATCTTTGAAAATTAAGTTCTTTATAGCTTTGCACTTATTTTTGGGCAGGAGAGGAAGATGGTTTGGTGCTCTGTTTGTTTACCTCACACAAGAATTTAATAGTCTGCTGTGGAGAAGTTTTTCATGAGGCCTTGGGTCTTCATGACCATTACCTTATGAGGTATATGACTTCCAGGTGACAGATTTCAGGATGTCATTATCTTTTGAAAGGAGTCTTAATCTTCAGCTTCTCATCTCAGATGAGTTTTTTCCTTTATTTTTTTAATTTTCCTGTTTCTGGTGATGTGGCTGCTTTTGGGGGCTCTGTATCAGTGCTCTTAAAAAAGGATTTTTTCAATTCTCAAAACACTTGTGGCTTGAATTTGCAGATTTTCTTTGGATGTAATGATTGCCACATTCAATCAAGAACTGTTTTCTTCATTAGAAATGCAGCGAGAGTGAAACAAGTATTAAAAAAAAAACCTAGTGAATTAACACCTCTGACTTTAGTCTTTACTTCTAGGTGAAACTAATTTAAATGAATTAAAATTAGATAACATAATAATACCTTATACTTGCATAACATTAAAAAAAATTCAAGAAACGTCTCCTCAACCCATTCACTGCATTTATAGCTTTTGAATGCAGTAGTAAAGTCACGAAGCAGTAGTTCAAAATTCTCACCTATCAGTAGGGTTTTGTTTGGCAGAGGGTGGAGACATAGAGGAATCTTTATACCAGATGATTCTGCTATTTGTGTTGGAATGGAATCATTACATTAAAGGCTGTATAACTTTAAATGTGTATGATACAAAAGAAGAAATAACTAAACAAATCATTCTGCATGTGATTCGTTTTTCCATTAATATTTCAGGAGAAATACTGTTTAGCACACTCTACAAAAGCTAAGCATATGCCTTCCTAATGACCCAGCAGTTCAAAGTATATATCAAGAGAGCGGGATACAGTGCCTATGTCCCCAAAAACTATACGTGGAGAAGAGTGTTAATAGTAGCTTGATTTGTAATAACTCCAAACTGGAAACAACCCAAATGTTCATCAGTAGTAGAATGGATAAGCAAATGGTGGTATATTCTTAGCAATTAAAAAGAACAAACTATTGCTACCTGCAACAAACATGGATGAATTTCACTGTCTTACTGTTCAGCCGAAGAAGCCAGACACAAATATGTACATGTTGTATGACTCCTTTTACATGATGGTTAAGAGAAGGCAAAATCATACTATGCTGATAGAGGTCAGATAATGAGCTGACCTGGGAGAGAGCACAGGAAGAATCTTCTGAAGTGTTGATAATAGTCCCTCTCTTGGTGGTTTCCCCGGAGTATACATATGTAAAAATCACTGAGCTGCACATTTGAGATTTGTGCACTTTATCCTATACGAGTTATACCTCAGTAACATGCACACACACGTACAGAAATACCTATACACGTGTATGTCTCTTTGACCTTGAGCAGTGTTCAAATTATCCTTTGTTGAAGCGACCCTTTACTCACTTCTAAATCCCAGAACATTTCCTAGGTTGGTATCTTGTTCAGAGATCTTGATATAAATGAATCATGCCGCTAAGATTATTCTTACAGCTGTATATTCTTCTATAATTACATAAAAAGTTTGATAGAGAGGATTCTGTGCTACCCAACCATCCATGACTGTTCTTTTGTGGATCAAAAGCAAAAACCACTAGGGTGATGACTTATTTTGCGTGTTGATATTCAGATTTCAGTCCATCTGAAAGGATATTCAGAATATATGTTAATTAACATGCTTTAGCCACACGTGTGTTTTTTAAGGATTTTTTTTCCCCTAGGTGTAACTTTATGTTAATTCAGATTTAATTGATAAAGTTCAATTTTACTGAAATCACAGAATAAAATTAAAATAGGTCTAGCTTCTCAGGTAAAGGGGCTCAAGTTGCTAAGAAAATTGCCTTCTTGAATATAGATCAAGCCATATTCTCCTGAATAATGGGTGTCTCAGTTGCTTACACAGTATGTAACATATGGCTTCAAAATCCTTAGAGGATCTCAAATTCCTTTTAAATCCCCACATGGCATCTATGCCCATATGATGTCATTAATCATAGTAGTTACTTTCTCTTTAATAGCCTCCACTTTCCTTAAGCATATTAATTTATGGCTTACTAATTAAGAGTACTTATTGTACTTTGAAGCAGTGAGCAAATTATTTTGGAGCATTATTCCATGTGTTTTAAACTTTATTCTATTAAGTGCGCTAGAGGGAGAGCAAAGAAGTCCACTGACCAAATAAATCTCTGCTCTTTACCTTTATGTGTTTTCTTTCTTGGCTAGAAATAAGAAATGAAAAGGTTTGGCTGTCATCATGCCATGGCAGAAGACATTAGGTAAATACTTACAAAATGGATCGTTCCAAAAAAGAAAGGAATAGGAAAACAAAATAGAACAGGGGCTTATTAGGCATTTTATATTAAGATAAATATGGAATTTAAAAAATTAATCTCTTAAAGAAGAGGTGGTTTCAGGATTCTCCTTGAACTCCAGATAGTAGCGTCTTCTGCTATGTCTATATTTTTTTTTAATTTGGCTGTGCCTCATGGCTTGCAGGATCTTAGCTCCCACTGGACCGCCAGGGAATTCCCATCTTTTGCTATTTCTGTTGCTGTTTTTGATTTGGGATTAGACTAACACACTGTTTTCCTTACTGCTGATTCTTGGTACTTCTTATGGTCGTGTAGTATTAAAAACCCAGATTTCTGTGAGAACTAGCTCACACTACGGCATTTTAACACCCTCTTAAGAGTTCTTTTTATTTCTGCTTATCTTCCCCACTCATCAGTTCAATCCCTGTGTCTTTGAGAACCCTGGACAGCTCCTCACAACTTCCCAGATCAAGTCCTAATCTGTGGCTAAGACCCTTGTCGTATGGCCGAAACCTACGTTTCCAATCTTAGTTTTAGTTTCTTCCCTCTCCAGTCATTCTAATCCACTCACCGTCTTCTGGTTATTGACTTGGACATGCTTGTTCCAGCCTTTTAATCACACATTCCAAGGATGCCCTTCTTCCATTAAGTCCCGTTCTTTCTGCGATGTGCTTGTACTGAAGTGACCTCTAATTTGAACTCCTGAATTATTGCTATTTTCACTTGCAGTGTTAATCTGTCATAGTGTCAGTTCCAGCTTCATGTTCATATTCAAGGTTTTGGAGGGCAGGGGCCATGTCTCCTACTGTACCGCTCCCCTCTTTCTCTCCCTCTCTCTTGTCTCTGTGGCTGTTTGGTACCCAGTGAGCGTATCAGCTGATAATATCTTCTTGAAACATACTCATGGAACTGGTTCTTTTTCTGTCATTACTTAACCTCTCAGGAGGGCATCTGGGAGTCAGATCTCTGCTCTCCTGTGTATTATTCAACCCTCACACCCCACTGGATTTATAATTTAAAATGTTTGTATTGAGATCGGAACCTTAACTCTTACTTATGGAAAGTAAGCCTTTTATTCAGTGAAACTTGGTGAGGGTTTAAGATATACTGAGACTTTTCCTAGTTCCTACGGAGAATCAATAAAGTCAAGAGAATGCAGAAGCTGAGGAGACTTCGGAGATCATTCTAGATAGAAAAGGTGCCGAGTCAGGAAACTGGAGGGAAACTGAGCTTGAGTTGCTTTGGTTCTCTATTCCCTGCCCGCTTACTGTTCTACTCGCCTCTTCCAGTTCATTCCAGGCCTTCCTCACATATCTTTTTCAACCCTAAGGTTGAAAAAGATGTTTTTGTGACTGGATCCTGCCTGGGAGTGACCATGGTTTCATTCCTCTCCCTGGGCTTTGGGACTCAGCCATCTTTCGGATTTGCATTCCCGGCCTTTTGTGTGCTCTCTTTGTCTTATAGGAATTTATCTCTAATATAAATCAGCTCCTCTTTTCTCTTTCCTTGGTATTGATATATAAATGTTGATTATAGGATCACCCATCTTTATTTTTATGTTTCAGCAGAAGAAAAGCTTATCTTCTCTCTCTTGGCCAGTGTAATCCTGAAAACTGAGGGTTCCTTTAAGCTTCTCAGATTGCATCTTTAATATTCACGAATACCTCTTTTATCCTTCCCATGGTTTAAGCATCTCCTTCTCCCTGGCACCTCCACTTCTGGAAAATACAGTACTTTTGTTGAGGTTATTTGCATCTGTGTCGAGGTCATTCCATCCAGAGAATGTGTGTTTCCTGAGGGCGGTTTCTCTCATTTCTCTCTGCATCCTTAGTGCTCAACATAACAGCTGATGAATAGCGAGAAGTTGATGGAACTTGGCTGAACCAATAGTTCTAATCTGTAAAGTTCCATGTATCTGGACTACCTTCCAGATAATCAGGGTTTTACACCTTCCTTTCCTCCATCAGGGTAACTGTGTGTACATTATGGGGAATCATGTGGGCATGACCATCTCTTCGAGAGTAAATACAGATCCCAGGCATTCATTATTACCCTGAAGAGCCCAGCTCTTTGGGGCTCATTCATAATGTAGCCAGAATAGTGTAGGGTGACTATTCATTAAAAGAACCCTTGGAGCAGATCTAAAAATGTAAGCTATCTATCTGTGATCAAAGAAACCCTGCTCTACTATTGGTCGCAGGGTACTTGTTTATCGACCTGAAGCACATCCCATCCGTATGTGCAATTCCAGATGTGGCATCATTACTTGGGAAGCAGGGCATGTATCTTTTGATATTATCCAAGTGGTACATTGTTGGCTCAAATGTGGCAGTGTCTGTACTACCTGTCTAAGACTGACTGACAGGTCTCAGCTTCTTATGTGTTTAAAGAATCTGTTTTCTATATTTGGACTCAGTATCTTGAGTGATAAGTATGTCCAATGAGGTGAGAATTACTTAAATGGAAATCAAACTTCTGAGAAATGATGCCAAGGAAAGTCCTGTTTCCCATTTTCTGCATTTTTTTTCATAAAGAGTCTCCAGTGTGTGGATTAAGTGTTTATCGGTAGGTTGATAACTTTGGTAGCATCTCTGTGCAGAGGTGAGTAAGGAAACAGGTTCAGCTTTAAGAATGCTTCTCTCATTGAAAATAAAGTGTCGTGCTTACAGAATGTTGTCGTATCTGATCTTTAAGTGGTAACTGCATTTGGGCAAATATCTCTTGAATAGCTAAAATTTTAAATATTTCTTCACCAAATTACCCTGGTGCTCTGTGCTCTACCCATTTCATAGTCAGGGTTGAAGTAATTGTAACTTTTTTGGAACTTGACTCTGAGCTGGGTAGTAGACTGGAGCCTAATTGTCAAAAAGCCCGTGGACTCTATTCTGTGGTAAAGGAGAGCCTCATGCTGGGGCTTCTTTGGGGATCAAGCGCTTATGACAAAGTCAGAACAGTAAAAGGATCGTCAACAGTGTGGAGACTCGGAGGAGGAGTGATGAAGTTTGCAAGCGGGAGAAAGTGAAATTTGAGGTGAATCTTGAAGGATGAATGAGCATTTTTCGACTGTTGGAGTGGGTTTGGGCCAGGTGATGGATGGTTCCTGTGAAATAGGGAATCACTAAGGGCAGGGAACTTTGATCACAGACTTTACATCTACACATACATTTTGTTTTTCCTCCAGTAGCTCATGAATAAGGGAGTGGAGAGGAAAGAATGGATGGAGAGGTGCAATGAGAGAGACTTAGGCAGCAGGTTTGGCAGAAGGACTGAAGGAAAAAGAAAAGTAGTGTTTTCCTGAGGACTGACTTTGGAGTTTGGGCTGTTTAGGGAAGCAAGTGAAATGAGAACAGTGATGGGAAATCAGGTGTCATGGACTTGAAGGCAGGGGCTTTATATATGGGTGTAAGTGTCTGTATACAGTTTAATAACAAGTCATTTATACCTTGAGTTTTGTTTTGTTAGTAATAGACTTCCAAAGACTAAAAGGTCTCGGGAAACCCTTACAGAGCATGTTTCAAAATAAGGGTGTATTACTTCTTCCTTAAACAAGCTCTACTTTTCTATCTGAATTGTTTTGTTTTGTTTTTTAACTGGAGTATAGTTGATTTACAATGTTGTGTTAGTTTCAAGTGTACAGGAAAGTGATTCAGTTATACATATATATACATTATTTTTCATATTCTTTTCCCTTATGGTTTATCACAGGACATTGAATCTAGTTCCTTGTGCTATACAGTAGGACCATGTTGGTTATCTGTTTTTTGGGGTTTTTTTTTTGGCTGCGTTGGGTCTTCGTTGCTGTGCACGGGCTTTCTCTAGTTGTGGCTACTCTTCGTTGTGGTGCACGGGCTTCTCATTGCGGTGGCTTCTCCTGTTGCAGAGCACAGGCTCTAGGCTCGCGGGCTTCAGTAGTTGTGGCATGCGGGCTCTAGAGTGCAGGCTCAGTAGTTGTGGCGCATGGGCTTAGTTCCTCTGTGGCATGTGGATCTTCCCGGACCAGGGCTCGAACCCGTGTCCCCTGCATTGGCAGGCGGATTCGTAACCACTGCACCACCAGGGAAGCCCGGTTATCTGTTTTATACATAGTAGTGTGTATATGTTACTCCCATGAATTGTTTCGTTTTATGAGTCTTTCCTAGAAATTATTTCTTGTCTATAATCACCAAGTTTTTTGCATTTGATAGAATCATGATGTATTATGATAAATGGGAACTTAAAGGATATTTTGTTTATCTGTCCATCCAAGACATGAAATTCTTCTATAGTATTCTTATTACGTGGTTGTTCAGTCCTTAGTTTATATCTCTAGTAAGAAGAAATCCGTTACTTTCACGGGCAGCTATTAGCTGTTTGCATTTAGTTTTAACATGAATTTTCCCCCTTTCTATCAATTAAACCAACAAAAGCTAAGTAAAATGGAATAACACATACCATTAAACACCTCTTAGAGTGGCTAAAATTACACTGAAAGACAGACCATACCAGGTGTTGGTGAGGGTATAGAGAAACTGGAACTCATGCTGCTGGTGGAAATGCAAAATGGTGTAACCTCTTTGGAAAACAGTTGAGCAGTTTTATAAAACATTAAACATGCACCTACTATCTGATCCAGGCATTCACCCTTAGGAAGTGAAAGCATATGCTCATCCAAAGACTTGTACGTGAATGTTCACTTAATTTTTATTTATGATAGCCCCAAAGTGGGAGCAGTCTATAGGCCTCATCTACAGGTGAATGGATAAACAAAATGTGATATATCCATATGATGGCATTCTAATCATCATTAGAAAGGAATGAACTTCTGAAACACACTGAAACATGGATGGATCTCAGATCTATCATGTTAAGTGAAAGAAGCCAGACTCAAAGGGCTACATATTATATGGTTGCATTTATATAAAATTCTAGAAAATGCAAATAAATCTATAGGGGCAGAAAGCAGACCAGTGGTTGCCTGGAGATGGGCAGAGGGATGGTGTGGTGGGATTATAAAGTGGTGTGAAGGAACTTTCAGGGCTGATAAATAAATTCATTATATCAACCGTGGCAAAGGTTTCATGAGTGCATACCTGTGTCACAACTTTGCCAGATTTAAATACGTGCGGTTTATTGTATGTCAGTTATATCTCCATAATGCTGTTTTTAAAAAACAAAAGTGACAAACTACAGAAAGAGTAGAATAACATGTTCCCAGTGGTGATATTTACGTATCAAAATGTTATTTGCGTCTATGTAACCCCGAACTGTTGGGTATTCTCTAAGATGCTTGATATTATAAAGGACACCGTACAGAGTGGGATCTAGATTATCTAATTGCTGGCTTCTTTGGTCTTTCTTTAGGTTGTGAGTCAAAAGAAAAAAAAAATTCTTCATTTAAAGTTTTTTCATTTAACATTCTCCTTGTTTCTTTTTTTTAAAGTTAAAGTATAGTTGATTTACAATATTGGTACTTTCAGGTGTACAGCACCTGAATACTATGACTCGGTATTTTCACAGATTATCTTCCATTATAGGTTATTACAAGATAATGAGTATAATTCCTTGTGCTGTACGGCATATTCTTGTTGCTTATCTGTTTTATATAACAGTTTGTATCTGTTAATCCCATATTCCGAATTTGTCCGTTCCCTGCTTGCTCTTTGGTAACCATAAGTTTTTTTTTCTATATCTGAGTCTGTTTCTGTTTTGCATATACATTCATTTGTATTATTTTTTAGATTCCACATATAAGTGATATCATATAGCATTTGTCTTTCTCTGTCAGACTTATTTCACTAAGCATAATGTTATTCTCTAGGTCCATCCATGTTGCAGCAAATGGCAGTATTTCATTCTTTTTTATGGCTGAGTAATATTCCAGTGTGTGTGTGTGTGTGTGTGTGTGTGTGTGTGTGTGTGTGTGTGTGTGTGTATACACCAACCACATCTTAATCCAATCTTCTGTTGATGGGCACTTGGGTTGTTTCCATGTCTTGTCTGTTGTAAGTAGTGCTGCTATGAGCATTGAGGTGCATGTATCTTTTCGAATTAGTGTTTTCATTTTTTCCGGATACATACTCAAGAGTGGAATTTCTGGGTCATATGGTAGCTCTGTTTTTAGTTTTTTAAGGAAGCTCCATACTGTTTTCAATAGTGGCTGCAACAAATCACATTCCCACCAGCAGCTTATGAGTGTTCCCTTTTCTCCACACCCTTGTCAACATTGGCTGTTTTTAGACTTTTTGATGATGGCCATGTTGATAGGTATGAAGTGATACCTCACTGTTGTTTTGCTTTGCATTTCTCTGATGTTTAGTGATGCTGAGCATCTTTTCACGTGCCTGTTAGCCATCTGTATGTCTTCTTTGGAGCTCCAGTGGCATCCTCGAGTAGTGCATTGTTACTTATACAATGCTTTCCTTGTTTCTCACCAATGAAATATGGCTGGAAAAAATACCAAAAGTTCAGCCTACATGAGAAATGGAAGATTTTCCCAGCATTGTCGATATTTTTTTCCTGTTTTGGTTCTGTATTTGCATAAGTAATACACGTTTTGTATTGTATATCCCTTTTGGGGGGAGCTCCACCTTTTGTAGAAATGATACAGTGACTGAGAGTGGAATAACTGAATAGGTTGGGATTTGTTTTAGGTTTCCCTATGGCATGGGTACTCTATTTTAGGCAGGAGAAATGAGCTTGTTTGAAATAATGGAATGAGCAGCTTCTGTGCACGAATGTCTCGTTTGGGTACATCTGCCTTGTTAGCAGAAAGTCTACCAGAATTTTGTTAGATTTTCTAGAAGAGTTTCATCTCAGAGGGAGAGAACAAAATGCCCTGTGAGGTAGTCTAAACATTTGATTCCATTTTACTTTAGTGTATAAAAGTTAATGTATTAGGGGACTTTGGTTGCCCAGTGACAGAAATCCATCTCAGCCGGGCTTAACTAACAGGGGCGTTTACTGGCTCTTGTTGTAAGTTATGTGCGGCTGAAGTGGGTTTTCAGGGTCTGGATAGCATCTTAGAGTACCCATTTCTGGGAGAGACTTTTTTTGGTCTCGTGGGCATCATGGTCAACCCGCAGTCCAAGACTAATGCCTTAGAACTATAGTGCTGTTAAACAAGGTAGGACTCCTTCAGTGACTCTGGCAAAAACCTGCCAGGAAGGACTTCGATGGGCCTGGTTGGGGTGCGTTCTTCTACCTGAAGCAGTTGCCGTAGGTTGTTTGATAGGCTACTCTGGCGAGGCCTGAGTTGGAAGTGGGAATTAGGGGGAGGGGGCTGAACCCCATTCTCATCATATAGAATACGTTTCTTCATGGAAAAAAAAGGTCTGTAATTGCCTGGAGCCGTCCAGGAGCCAACTTTTCAGTGCCCTGTACACCTAATGAATGATGCTAAATTGGGGAGTGATACAGGGATGAACATCCTCGGGTGGGCTGGGGAATCTTGTGACTGATTATTTCCTTTGAACAAATCCTTTGAGGTGAAATCACTAGGGCAGACACTATGAACATTTTTAAGTTTCGCTGCATATTCCTGTATTCCACTGTGCTTAGGTTATACTAAATTATATTCCCACCAGCACTGGATGAGAATATGTCAGTAT
Source organism: Neophocaena asiaeorientalis asiaeorientalis (assembly GCF_003031525.2). NCBI lineage: Eukaryota > Metazoa > Chordata > Mammalia > Artiodactyla > Phocoenidae > Neophocaena > Neophocaena asiaeorientalis. The sequence continues at coordinate 204,920 of NW_020173721.1, read as the reverse complement.
ATCTCGTCACCTGCATAGGCTGTCATCATTCAAAAAAGCTTTGCCACTTAGATTTCTAGATTTCTAAAAAATGGGAATTTATTGATCTAGTGTATATTTTTTTGGTTACTAATGAGACTGTGTACTCTTTTGAGAATTGCTGGTTCCTATACTTTGTCAGTATGTATGTAAAGGTCTAAATTGATTTGTAATTTAAAAGTTCATTGTTGACAAGCAAAAATAACAACATTGATCTGGGCAACTCATGCGATGGCTCAAAATCAGAAGTCACCAGCAAGTCAAATTTAATACTTGCAAGTAAATCTTTCTACTATTAAATAAAACGCTGCTTTACTTTTAGGACAACATCCATTTTAAATTAATGCTTGAAATCTGAACTGTATTGTTTTTGTTTGGCCACCTGTTTTGATTCTTTAAGTTCTATAAAAGCTTGTAATCATAAAGTTTAGCAAGTTTTAACAATGAATATATTTTTGTTAAAATATTAGTTATAGAATGAACTCATACAGATCAATAAGGAAAACACAGACAACCCAGGAAGAAATTGGGCAAACAGTATGAACAGGAAGTTCTCAGATGGAGAACACCAAACGTCTCCAATAACCACATAAAAAGATGCTCACTTTCTCTAGCAGTGACAGAGTAATCAGGGAAATGTGAAATAAATCAACAATGAGATACGATTTCACACCCATCAGTTGGACAAACATTTAAAAGTCTGATCAGTACCAGGGCCAGGGAGTTAGGTGCTCTCTTCCTTGAGGGCTTGTAGAGTCCAGACACATCTCCTTGTTGGAAGAGTAACAGAAGTCTTCTAGTCTATGGTTTATCTTTTAATTTCTCATTTATGATATTTTCAGTTGTTCAGAGGTTTTTTTAACATCTGTATTGCATTTTAATCTAAATGCAATAAATATATATCAGTCTTCTCATTATAGTATTTTTTGTCTTCTGAGGGAAAACTTTTTTGGTCCCCCCAAAGTTGTAAAGATATCCTTCTGCACTTTCTTCCCATGGTTTTAAAGTTTTGCTTTTTACATTTAAGTCTACATTCTTTTTTTTAAAATGATGTTTTATTTATTTATTTATTTAGGCTGCGTTGGGTCTTCATTGCTGCGTGCAGGCTTTCCCTAGTTGCGGCAGGTGGGGGCTACTCTTCGTTGCGGTGTGCAGGCTTCTCATTGCAGTGGCTTCTCTTGTGGAACACAGGCTCAAGGCGCATGGGTTTCAGTAGTTGTGGCATGTGGGCTCAGTACTTGTGGCTCGCGAGCTCTAGAGCACTGGCTCAGTAGTTGCGGCGCGTGGGCTTAGTTGCTCTGCAGCATGTGGGATTTTCCCGGCCCAGGGCTCAAATCTGTGTCCCCTGCAATGGCAGGCAGATTCTTAACCACTGCACCACCAGGGAAGTCCGTAAGTCTTCATTCTTCCTTAAGAAAAATCATCCTTACTGTACCACGAGGAGAAAGATTTATTCCTTGATTTCAAGATGGAGTCTGAAGTTCCTGCTTTGCCCAGAAAAGAAAGGATACACAATTTATAACCCCCTGAGCCTACTGATGTCCCATGTTCTTTTCTTGGCCCTGCTTCAGACCTTGACTTGGTTGCATTACTGGCAGTCCAGCTACTCCAGAATGGATGTGGAAAGAGCAGTGCTGATGGGGTGATCAGAGATGGAGGCTGATGGCCAGCAGAAGGGTGGTGGCCAGGTTCTGGAGAGGGCAGGATGTGGTCCTTGGGTGGGGGTTGGACACTGTGGTGCTGTGGCTGTGAGTCAAGTTCAGGGTCAGACTCCTAGCTTTCAGCCCTTGCCCCACCTTCATTAGCTTGGGTGGGTTCTTTAACCTCTCTTTCACTTTCTTTATAAAATGTAGAGCATAGTCACACCCTGATTTATGTGACTATTTTAAGAATTATTTGTGAAATATTTTATCATCAAGTATTTAGTGCAAGGCTCAGCCACTGATAACCACCGTGAGGAATGGGGTCAAGTCCAGAGTCTGATGGCAGACATTTACGACGCTTCCCGAAGGAGAGCTGTTATTTTTGAATTCATTTATGTGGTTGGCTTTCATACTGTTCGCTATGTACAGGGCAGGCAGACATACAAGAGAGGGAGGGAGGAAGGAAAAAGGAGAAAGACGGGAAGAAGAGAGAACCTTCTGTGACACGCCTCTTCTTCCCGCTGATTAGCTACCTGCTGCATCAGATCCTTTGTTTATTTGGCGAGCGGGCACCTTTTATCATAGGGCTCAAGTAGGCTTACTTCTTTGACGTCTGAAGAGCATGTTTTCTTATGTAACTGGGTTCTGCAAATGGATCCCAGCGCTGACGCAGTGAGTTGACTTCAGGAGTTTCTTTTCAGTGTAGAGGCACTGCAACTTGATTTGCAAGATGCTTCTTTTGAGAACCGTTGAGAGACGGCAGTCTACTTGGGAGGTGACTTGATGGTGAATTGATAAAGCAGTGATTTTACACCAGAGAGCATTCTAACAATAATTCCTGTGGTAAAAGTAGAGCTGAATTTGTGAAGTTTTAAGTGGTCTTTCTTCATCTTATGTCTGAAAAGGAACTGAGGCATTTTCTATTTGGTTAATAACTTAGTCTCAGTCATTTAAACTGTTTGTACTGCCCCCCACCTTTTTTTCTTTTTTGCGGTACACGGGCCTCTCTCCGTTGTGGCCTGTCCCGTTGCGGCCTCTTCCGTTGCGGAGCACAGACTCCAGACGCGCAGGCTCAGCGGCCATGGCTCACGGGCCCAGCCGCTCCGCGGCATGTGGGATCTTCCCGGACCGGGGCACGAACCCGTGTCCCCTGCATCGGCAGGCGGACTCTCAACCACTGCGCCACCAGGGAAGCCCTGTACTGCTCTTTTGAGATAAGTGATTTTTTTTTTTTCCCCAACCTGTGGAAACACAAAGCCTTTACTTTCTCAGAGGTTGGTTTTAGATAAAGAGAATTCATTAACATCCCTGCTGCTATTATTAAGTCATAAATGAAAGTGAGAACATTTGTACCCCTAACACTTTTCCTTTATTATTGATGGTATCGTTAACTTGATATTGAGGAATTAAGTAGGGATATCTGGTGAGATGTTCAGATAACTTTGTAGCCATCATGGGTTTGCATTGTGTTCAGCTTTCTTGAGCTGCTTTTGTTAATGAAGTTTGTCCTCAGAGGTGAGCCAGCAGTGGCATGGCAGATCCTTAGGACTTGGACAGTCTAAGGGGTAGCCCTCTAAAACTTAATTTTAAAGAACAATATTATGCTTATTATTCCTTTTCTAGTTATATGGTCTCAGGGATGACGACCCCATTTCTGTTGCCTTAACTCTTATAGGAAAAATGTATTATAGGCTCTGGGGCAGTGTTCTCTGGGAAAAAAAGGAGTTTTGTTTTCTGGAATTGTAGTGTTGAACTCCGTAGGCTGGGAATCTCGGGGACATGGCCAACTACAGAGGACACCTGATTCACCACCTTTCAGTCAAACGTATTTGGGTGTTAAAACATCAGTGTTTATTTCTAAGCTCAATTATTATTTGAAATAATTTAGCAAGTTGGGCTGTGTGATGTGTGGAAACCTCTGTGTTGTGACTTACTGTAGGGACGGAAGGGCTGGCCCTGTGCCTTCTCTGCTGAGTCACGGCTCTCTGTGCTGACGCCACTAAACTGCTCCCAGCAAGGTCCTGCCTTTTCATTAGACCGTGTATCCCTCATAAGTCCTTGTTTCTTTATCAGTGGGGTCTAGTGGGCCAGACCAGGTTAAGCCTCTTTTTAAATCGAAATACTCTTATCGACAAAAAGCCAGTCTTCGCCTACCTGCAAAGACTTGGCTTTTCCAGGCCCCTGATGGATAGGATCCCTTCAGAAGGCCCCATCTCTTCTCCTCCTCTCTGTTTATTTCTGTCTCTGTGACATTTATCCTCCATCATCTGCCTTCATTATTACCCGTTTATCCCCTAGATGCTGCTTGCAGCTCATGCTTTTGCTGGTTCCTTATATCGCCACAACCCTTGCTCAAGTCTTTATTGAGTCTCACTTGGGTTATTGCAGTGAAACGCCACTGATCTGCCGTAGACACCTCATGTCTCCCCTAATCTCTCCTTCACACAGCGGCCCAAGTCATCTTCCCAGAGGAGTGCTGGGATTTTGTTACTCCCCTTCCTGAAAATACTCCTTGTGCCTCCTTGATGCCAATGAAATAAAACAGAGCTCTCTCTGCAGCCCTCAGGGCTTCTGCTGTCTGGGCTACAGTCTCCTCCCACATCGTGGCCTGCCCTGTATCCTGCTTTGTCCTTTGGCTCTAGCTGGAATGTGCTCTCCTGTCTTTTGTCTCTGGAAATGCTGTGTCCCTCTCTCTCTGTGATACCTTCCTGATGACCCCACACAGAAGAGTACATCCTTCGTGTTTGTTCAGTGACTGCTTCTTTTTAAAAAAATTTTTATTTTATATTGGAGCATAGTTGATAAACAATGTTATGTTAGTTTCGGGTGTACAGCAAAGTGATTCAGTTATACCTATACATGTATCTCTTCTTTTTCAAATTCTTTTCCCAGGATATTGAGCACAGTTCCCTGTGCTATATAGTAGGTCCTTGTTGGTCATCTGTTTTAAATCTAGCAGTGTGTACATGTCACAGTGATTGCTTCTTATTCCTTTAGCCAACATTGTGTGAGGATGTGCAAGGGGTATAAAGAATAATAAAACACAGCCCCTGTTCTCAGGTTGGATCAGTTGGGGAACTAGTCACATAACGATCTGTAATATAACATATTAAATTGTAAAATAGAGTAAAAAAAGTGTAAAATTGTACACTTCTGTATACAAAATGCTGCAGACTGTGTACACACCTTGAAGGCAGGCCTTGTTTATTTTTGTTTAATCCTCTGTATTATGTAGAGGTTTTGATGATATCAGTTAGTCTTTTGTGAAATGCATTTATTAGTGAATTGTCCTTCTGCATTTTTCCCTTGTAATAACATGACTTTGCATTTCTCTGGTAACTCAGCTCTCCTTTTTTTTTTTTTGGCCGTGCTGCGTGGCTTGCGGGATCTCAGTTCCCCAACCAGGGATTGAACCTGGGCCATGGCGGTGAAATCCCAGATTCCTAACCACTAGGCCACCAGGGAAATCCCTCTGCTTTCCTTTTTCTATCACTCCTCCCTCTGTATCTTTGTTGGGTACATGTATAAACAAGGAAACTTTTGACTCAGGTCAAGAACAAATCATTTTTATCACACTTCACACATTATATTTCACCATTTGAAAGCTGTCAGTTGTATTTCTTTTCAGGTCAATTATATATGGAACAAATGTTAATCCCTTTAATAATGGTTTTCTGGTAAAACAGATTGTTTTTACAATGGTGTCACAACGTAGCACAGTGTCTGGTACCAATACCAGAAAGAGAATCTCTGCTGACTCCTTCTGCTGTCACTCAGGGTGATTTATCTAGAAGGTTCTGCTAAAGTTTTTCTCCCTCACCTGCCAAATGTAGTATTGTAGATAACCAGCCAAGGCGTCACAGGGAGACTTCTCCAAGGTGTCCACTCTGAACTGTTAAGCACGTGAGCATGGCAAGCTCTGGGGGGAATGAACTCCGACCCTGACTGGCTACTCATCCATCTCACTGCAGAGGACCACTGTGGCTTTGTCGCATCCCTGGAAGGTCACTGTCTTTTTAAATATTTTTATTCATTTATTTATTTTTGGCTGCGTTGGGTCTTCATTGCTGTGCACAGGCTTTCTCTAGTTGCGGCGAGCGGGGGCTACTGTTCATTATGGTGCGTGGGCTTCTCATTGCGGTGGCTTCTCTTGTTGCGGAGCATGGGCTCTAGGCACGCGGGCTTCAGTAGTTGTGGCTCACGGGCTCTAAGGCACAGGCTCAGTAGTTGTGGCGCACAGGCTTAGTTGCTCCGCAGCATGTGGGATCTTCCCAGACCAGGGCTCAAACCTGTGTCCCCTGCATTGGCAGGCAGATTCTTAACCACTGCGCCACCAGGGAAGTCCTCACTGTCTTAAATATGAACAGTGTTCCAGTGATTTGCAAGCTTCCTAAGGGCAAGGACCCCATTTACCATGTTCACGACATGCACCTGGCGTCCAGGACAGTCCTTTGCATTTGAATTAAAGAGGGAATGTGGACCAAAAGGCTGTTTTTGCCTTTTATCAAAGTAATGTTTTAATTGGTGCCGAGATCATGACTCTGACTTGGGTACATGTTGTGTGCAAGCCAGCCTCCTACCCTTGTGGCAGGGGATGTGGCTGGCACAGGCAGAAGACGAAGTTTAACAAAAGGAAAACAGCTCTAGGAATCAGCAGTGTGCCTAGTTCTTAGGAGGCAATCCCTTCCAAATCCTCCCTGTGCTTTTAAAGGTTGTCAGGATTTAGAAAGCGAACATCTATCTAACACGTCTTCTGTAGGTGGCAAGGCTGTCCACGACCCCGCCGTGCTGCGGTTGTGTGTCCAGCGGGTGACGCCTGAGCCTTTTAGGAGTCAGCCGCGCACATCCCTCGCCACCAGGCAGGGACAGCAGTGGGGTTTGTGCGGTCAGAGGAGGTTGCACATGGTCCTTGTAAATTGCTAGCATCTAAGTTACATGCAGTGTGCTCTTACGGGGGTGGTGGCTAAGAACTCTTGATGGGAGAATAGTTTTCAAAGTGCAAAACAAAAAAGTATTTAGGAATGTTTTCGTGAATACCAGGGGCTGATTTATAAGCACTCTTAGAAATGCAGAAAATTTAAGCTCGAGTGTTCACTTAAAACAGTGATGACAGTAAGTGGACAAAAATTCTTTTCTTGCCAAGCAGGGTGATGCTTCCTCAAAACTTCTCTTCATTCTTCTCATTTCCAGGTGATTTTTATTTCTTCTGGATGATTTTCAGGATATTGGTTAGAGTTTAAATCAAGGAATTCGTTTTCTAATAGGATAATTTGATTCTTTGATCATTAGAATGGAAGTTAAATTTAAGTGGAGAATTAGAGACATTTAATAAATATATGATTTTTCCTATCAAACAGTATTCTTCTTGTGGAAGTTATAGAATATGAAGGCTATCTGGTGATAAACGTAGACAGTGGACTCTGTACCTTAAAGTAATCACTTCCTATTATTCACATAAAGTTTGTACCATCAAAGAAAAGCTGTGATGAACTATAAAGCTACTTGGAGCACTACAGCGAGTTTGAAATCACTGCGAGGAGAGTCATCTGTAGTTCAATAAGTGATGATATTTGGGGAGTATTCTTGAGTTCCTGTATTAGGAGTACAGCAGACCTCACCTGAAATAACAGACATGTAATTGTTTGACTTTATTAAAATAACAATATTGGTATGCTCAGTATTTAACTAACATGTAAGTTATTCAAGTAAATACTTTTCACTTTGAAATCAGCTTATGTAAATAGGTTGTACTTTTTAAAAATTGAAGTATAGTTGATTTACAATGTTGTGTTAGTTTCAGGTGTACAGCACAGTGATTCAGTTGTACCTATCTATCTATTCTTTTTCAGATTCTTTTCCCTTATAGGTTATTACAAAATATTGAGTATAGTTCCCTGTGCTATACAGCAGGTCCTTGCTGTTTAACTATTTTATACATAGTAGTGTGTATATGTTAATCCGAAACTCCTAATTTACACCTCCCTTTTCCCCTTTGGTAGCCATAAGTTTGTTTTCTATGTCTGTGGGTCTATTTCTGTTTTGTAAATAAGTCATTTGTATCTTTTTCTGTTTTTAGATCCCACATATAAGTGATATCATATGATGCAATTTTATTTTTTCCCCGCTTCATTGAGATATAATTGACATATATAAGTTTAAAGTGTACCATGGGATGATTTGATACACATACAGGTTGTGAAATGTTTACCACAATAAGGTTAGTTAACACAACCTTCACGTCACATAATTACCACTTTGTTTTTGCTGTTGCGATGAGAACCTTAAAGCTCTATTCTCATAGCAGCTTTCAAGTATACAGTGCAGTATTGTTAACGCGGTCACCAGGCTGTACCTTAGACCCCTGGAACTAACTCATCTTGTAACTAAATGTGTATACCCTTTGACCGACATCGCCCCATTTTCCCACCTCTTGGACCCTGCTACCGCCATTTTTCTGTTTCTATGAGTTCATTGTTTTTAGATTTCACATGTGAGTGAGATCATACAGTATTTATCTTTGTCTTTCTGACTTATTTCACTTAGCATAATGCCCAGAAGGTCCATCCATGTTGTTGGAAATGGCAGACTTTTTCTTTTTTTATGGCTAAATAATATTATATGTAAATACACATCACATTTTTTTTTTCCATTCAGTTGTCAGTGAACACCTAGGTTGTTTCCATGTCTTGGCTGTTGTGAATAATGCTGAAATGAATATGGAAGTGCAAATATCTCTTTGAGATCCTGATTTCATTTCCTTTTGATGTATATCCAGAAGTAAGGTTGTTGGATTGTATGGTAGTTCTTTTTTTTTTTTTTTTTTT
>NW_020173721.1:154352-196389 GCF_003031525.2 Neophocaena asiaeorientalis asiaeorientalis | reverse complement strand
TTTTTTTTTTGCGGTACGCAGGCCTCTCACTGTTGCGGCCTCTCGCGTTGCGGAGCACAGGCTCCGGACGCGCAGGCTCAGCGGCCATGGCTCACGGGCGCAGCCGCTCCGTGGCATGTGGGATCTTCCCGGGCTGGAGCACGAAGCCATGTCTCCTGCATCGGCAGACGGACTCTCAACCGCTGTGCCACCAGGGAAGCCCCTCATTGTGGTTTTGATGTGCATTTCCCTGATGACTAGTGACGTTGAGCACCTTTTCATGTACTTTTGGTCATTTGTATGTCTTCCTTGGAGCAATGTCTCTTCAAATCCTCTGCCCATTTTTAAATCAAATTGTTTGGGTTGTTTTTGCTACTGAGTTGTATGAGTTCCTTATATATTTGGATATTAACCCCTTATCAGTTATATGGTTTGTAGATATTTTCTTCCGCTCTTTAGGCTGTCTTTTCATTTTGCTGATAGTCTCTTTTGCTGTAGAAGCTTTTTAGTTTGACTTAGTCCCACTTGTTGATCTTTGGTTTTGTTACCTGTGCTTTTGATGTCTTATCCAAAAAGTCATTCTCAAGACCAGCGTTAAGGAGCTTTCCCCATTGTTTTCTTATAAGAGTTTTACAGTTTTAGATCTTTAAGTTCATAATCCATTTTGAGTTACTTTTCGTGAGTGGTGTAAGATAAGGGCCCAGTTTCATTCTATTACATGTGAATATCCAGTTTTTCCACCATTTATTGAGGAGACTGTCCTTTCCGCGTTGAATTTTTTTGGCTTCCTTATCAAATATTATGTGACCTTATATGCGTGGGTTTATTGATTCTATTCCATTGGTCTATGTGTCTGTTTTTATCCCAGTAACCATACTGTTCTGATTCCTATAGGTTTGTAATATAGTGTGAAGTCAGAAAGGATGATGCCTCCAGCTCATTCTTTCTCAAGACTGCTTTGGCTATTCAGGGTCTTTTGTGATTCCATTTGAATTTTAGGAATGTTCTTTCTATTTCTATGAAAAGGGATGTACTGTCAAAGCTATACATTTATAAAAGATGATCAGTAGTTGTTTGTGGAATAAGGGATATTCCAGCCACAGTGTCATACAAAGTTTTAAATGTAACTTATATGCCGCTATGCCACATTTCACCACTACCCCTTTTGTTTATTCAGAGTGGAAAATAAATGACGTTTCAGCGTTTTAAATTTCCTAATCATTTCTAAAGTTGGAATGAATTGCTACTGATAAAGCATTTTCCCCCCATCTGCAGAAACAGCAGCTTCTATGAAAGCTGAATTATCACTTCAAGAACCTCAAATCAATGTAGTTATTAAATCTTAGAGAGGTCATAAGATAAAGAAGACGGTTTATAACTCTTCATAAGAAGACAGTTCTTGTATGTTCATTTGAGCTATGAAATACAGTTGGTACCACAGGAAACGGTTGCTATATGTAAACCATCAGCTCCTCTTCAGCTTTTAAAGCCTGATGTTGAGTGTTGACAACCTTGGGTCCCAAAAGAGCAGGGGCCTGTTAGAACTTAACTCTTTCCATTTAACTTGTTTTGAGGCTTTACCATTCTTTTTTATTTATTTATTTGGCTGCATTGGGTCTTTGCTGCTGCGCGGGCTTTCTCTAGTTGCGGTGGGCGGGGGCTACTCTTCGATGTGGTGCAGGGGCTTCTCATTGTCGTGGCTTCTCTTATTGTGGATTGTGGGCTCTAGGTGCACAGGCTTCAGTAGTTGTGGCGCCTGGGCTCAGTAGTTGTGGCTCGTGGGCTCTAGAGCTCAGACTCAGTAGTTGTGGCGCACGGGTTTAGTTGCTCCGCGGCATGTGGGATCCTCCCGGACCAGGGCTCGAACCTGCGTCCCCTGCTTTGGCAGGTGGATTCTTAACCACCGCGCCACCAGGGAAGTCCCCTAGGCTTTTCCATTCTTTAAAACTTTTCTTATTTTTAAGAAAATAACGTTGTGTACAATTCTGTTTCGGGTTTTATCTATTCTCTTAATTAGTTGTCTCCTTACAGAGCATTTGTTTTATTTGTTTGTTTAACCTGTTTTCTGGTTCAGAGTCTCAGACTCTGTAAGATTGGGGTTCTCATCCTTTTAGCAGCATCATCAAGTTCTTCTGTACCAGCTGCTGGGTTTAAAGTAGATTTCTGCTCTCTAGGAGCTCAAGTGAAGTGCCAAAGGTAGGCAACAAAGTGGGTTATTGTTGTGAAATAGATGTGCTCTGGTAAAAAGAGGTAGAAGGAGAGGACTTAGTCATTTTTGGTTGCTCCTGTGGAGTGTGAGGGAGAAGGACTGCTCTGGGATGACTCGGTGCTCTGGCTTGGATATCTAGATGGGCAGAGGATCATTTGGTGAAATTGAAATACAGAAGAAGGCACCGATCCTGGAGATGGCTGGTTGACACGGAGCTGTAGGGTAGTTGTTGAATTTGAGTATACAGCTCTGAAGGGAGGCCTGAGCTGGAGTGAAGCAAATATAGATACTAAACGAGGCAGGCTGAAGAACTATAGCCTGGAAACCTGACTGAAGGTTGTGACTAGAAAGGCAAAAAAGAAACGAGGAGAAGTGGGTAATATGGAAGCCAGTGGAGGAGAGCTGCAGATGCCAGAAAGTCATGGGGACTGAAAGACATCCGCTGGCTTTTAAGGTAGGTCTCTGTTGGTGACTTTTCCCTGAGCAGTTTTGGTGTCAGCTTTTGGGCAAAAGACCACTGCTCTGTGTTAGCGAGTGAATCGACTTAAGGAACTGAAGGCAATAGATAGTTGTTTCCTTTATATACCTTGGGCGATTGGTTCCTTGTGAGAACCTTCCTTTGATCATCAACTGGCATAAATGGTGACACGGCCTGCGGTATTTACCACACATGTGCCTGTGAGAAATGGAGAAAGAGGCACAGATGAGGCCGTGAACCAAGCTTTTTTTATGGATGGATGACTGCTCAAATTTAAACAATATTGTAATACTTGAAAAAACACTGTTTCTCTTCTATTTTGTATACAAGTTCTCCACTCTTCTCAGGTGGTTATCATAATTCAGTTCTAAGCATACGTATTTAACAATCTACATGCCTCAAACTTTAAATATCTTCCCTTGGTTCTGAATGGAAACGGGACAGGAAGAGAAGTTGCTACCAACACAGCGGTGACTCTCAGCTATTCATGGACAGGAGAGCAAGGTCACCTGAGAAACTCATGTGCAGGTTGGAAGTATAAGGCTGATGAACTGGACCAGAGTGTGGAGGTCCTTTCCTGTTTATTATCTGCCCCTGGTATGAAAACATTAAACAACTTTACTGTTGAAACAAAGGTCCTCATCTAGTTTTCTGGTAATTAATTCAATATTTTAAATTTCTGATGGTAACTGAATTTTCCAGCCTCTTAATTTTTATCTCTGTCATTTTAAGTTTAGTGTTCATTTTTGCATTATTTTGTTTTAATGTTTTAATGCTGCATTATTTTGTTTTACTATTGTTTCTTTCTTTTGTGGCTGTTGAAGATTTTTAAAATTTTCATCTATTTAACATTTATTACATATCCAGAATTTATTATTCCTTTGAAGTTAGGCTAGGAATATATCCTTAATCTTCTATTGTAGGATTTTTTTCAGTCTCTTCCCCTACTTTTTGCCATACATGTGCACTTGCGATTTAAAGTTTTTTGATGGCTCCCCCTCGCCCCCATTTGCTTAAAGGAAAACATGTTGTATTTATATCCGCCAAACAATATACAATGTGTTCATATTTTCTTAGTCTTTTATTTTTGGAACTGACGTGTTAGGTAAGAACGATGTATTTCGCTTTTGTCCCAGGATGATAAATAACAAAAAGGGTCCTTAACCTTTTTGTTTATTTATTGTGTTACTCAACAGTGTTTTTATAGCCCATTGTGGTAGGTTCAGCAATGGAGAACGCAGTCCTCATGCTGAGGGAAGAGAAAGTTGGAAGGAAGCTGTGGGCAGCAGGGTCAGTTGTCACAGAGTGGCTGAGCGAGGTGAAGCTGAAAGACTTCCCATTGCTTCAGCCCCAGGAAGTTCTTGGTGGTCTAAGGGAGAGCGGTTGGCAGTGAGGATGGCCTGGGCCTGTTGCCAGGTTGTTCAGGAGTGACAGAGACATTGAGAGGATCTGAGGAACAGGCTGGAGCCTTTACACCTTCTCTTTTGCTTTTAATGAACCCATGTTCTGAGACCTTCGAGAAGGCTCCACACAGGTTCTCCAACTTCAAGATTGCCTGTTGCTAAATTTATTCCCCATCTGGATTGGACGAAAGATTTAATGTGAACCTAGAGATGAAATTTTAGAGAAACTGAGAAGATTTGAGAGTTTATAGGTAAAGGTTAGGCCCTTCTGCATTTGCAGCAACATGGATGGACCTAGAGATTATCATGCTAAGTGAAGGAAGTCAGACAGAGAAAGACAAACACCATGAAATCACTTATATGTGGAACCTAAAATATGACACAACTGAACTTATCTACGAAAACAGAAACAGACTCACAGGCACAGAGAACAGACTTATGGTTGCCAAGGGGGAGGGAGGAGAGGGGAGGGATGGAGTGGGAGTTTGGAATTAGCAGTTGCAAACTATATATATAGAATGGTTAAACAACAAGGTCCTACTGTATAGCACAGGGAACTATATTCAGTATCCTGTGATAAACCATAAAGGAAAAGAATATGTGTGTGTATGTAAATGAATCACTTTGCTGTACAGCAGAAATTAACACAACATGGTAAGTCAACTATACTTCAATAAAAATTAAAAAAAAGAAAGAGGTTAGGCCATTCTGGCCATAGAATAAGTCCACAAGACAATAAATGTTTGTTTTGTTTTCTTGTGCAGATGTGTAGAAAACCCACAGTTAAGGTGTATTTTGCAGAGACTTCTTCAATCCAGACGGAGGTTTGGCTTACCTCAGGGTGTATCCTCAGGGCAGAGGAAAATAAGCAGCAAAATGAGCTTTTCCCAAGTATGAAAGGACAGGCGTTTGCTTTTCACACATGTAACGAGGTGTAGCTTGCTTGCTAAGTGACTAAAGAGCATGGACCTGCATAGACAACCCTATGGTGGTTGGGATTGCTAAGTAGTGGATCTCTGGGAGGATGGAAGTGAAATCCCATCTTTTGTTTCTTATTCATTCCACCCTATGTCCGTGGGGATGCAGCATTTGTGAAGGAATCAATTATCCATTTGTTAGAGGAGCCTTACAAATTATACATTAGCAGATTGATTCCTGAGGTTCACGTTGGGGGACCGATGGCTTAAGGTGGGTTGATGAGGAACATCAGGGGAAAAGAAGTGGCCACAGAGAACACCATTAAAAGCAGCTTTCGAAACGACCGTGAATTTATTCCTAATTGAAGAGCTGACATAATCCATACTAAGTGTATTTATTTCAAGCCTCGTACATTAAGTAATTGATTATCACATGAGGTGTACATGTGGGTGATTTTGCCTTTTCTTTAAATTTAAGACCTTGAGACCACCTGTAGTAGACTTGGATTTAGAAGGTATGTGCTGGTCCTGGCCCCCTCCTGCTTACTGGGCTTCTTTTTTTGTTCCATTAAGGAAACATTTTCGTATGTTCTATGGTGTCAGCTTGACATTATTGATTTTTGAACAAACTCACTTATATTGTCCAGAATTCCAAACATGTCTCCATTAGGAATAAAATTGTAGCTAATGGAAAATACAGCTGAGGCCATTTTTCTCTGGTCTTTTTTTCTTCTGGTTCCTTACCCTTGTCTGCATCTATTTCAGTGGCCCATCTTCACAACATACTCCCTAAATTGTATGTATAAAACAGGAAAGGTCAGCACTGAGGAAAGACCGAATCTTGCCCTCCTTTTTCCCTCCTGTATCCTTTCTTTCCTGTTCAGTTGTCGTTGTTGCTTATTTCTAGTGTTTAGAAATGGCAGATATATGCAAGGTGTTTGTTTCTGACACGAATGATTATGTACCATTGACAGCTGTACTATTGAATTCCTGTTATTTATTCTTTATTAAATGTTATAGAACAGTTATAGAAACTAACATGCATAGTGATGATACTGAATCATTGCTCAAGATAAAAATGTGCTGCAGGTCCCCCAAAGGGTGGATTTAACAATTAAGATTTACTGTGGTTTCGTTTTGTTTTTAGATTCATGGATTTACTGTGTAATTGTTTAAAAATATTTATCTTTTGATTACAAACCATAAATATTTGTTGTAGAAAACTAGCAGATCCTAGAAAGGGACAGCCTACATAGTAATAGTATGTCAGCACCCAGATATAAGCAGTGCTAATATTTTGGGGAATCTGCTTCTAGTCACATATATTACATTCAAATACCCGTAAATAGAGTAGTAGTTATAAACATCAGATTGTACTTACCCAGAGTAGCCAAATTATAAGATTTGAGGGCACAGTCCTCCAGACTACCGAGTCTGCTGAAGACTTCTGACACCAGCCGCAAGTTCTGGTGGTGTTCCTAAATCCACCTTCATGTTTGATAATTATCTAAAGGCCTCACAGAACTCATTAAAAGCTATTATACTCACAATTCTGAGTTATTACGGGAAAAGGATACAGGTCAAGAATTCAGCCACAGGAAGGGCCATGCCTGGGATGGTTCCAAAAGTGAAGTTTTCATTTTCCTTAGGACATGGAACCTCCACCCCTACGTAGATGCAGGGAAGCTGAGCCCCGTATTCAGGGATTTTACTGGGGCTCTGTTACGGAGGCATGATTGGTTGCTGGGTTGTCCACGTGGTTGATTTCAGCTTCCGGGTTGACCAATACGTTGTGACCCAAAGCCTCCACCCTAAATCACAGGCTTGGTCTTTGTGGCCCAAGCAGCCCCACCATAAGATGCTCCTATCAGGTGTGCAGGTGTGACATAAATGACTTCCAGAAGCCAAGGGCAAAGGCCAGACCTGTCTTTGTCTAAGGCCATATTCTTCTATAAATAATGCTTCTTTTTTAACTTAATTTTAAAAATGAACTTTTAGATTCCTAGCTTTTAGAAATTTAGATAATTTTAAAATTATTTATTTATTTACTTACCTACTTACCTATCTGATTATCTGTTTGCACTGGGTCTTAGTTGTGGCACGCAGGATCTTTAGTTGCAGCACGTGGGCTCTTAGTTGCAGCATGTGGTATCTAGTTCCCTGACCAGGGATCCAGCCCTCGCCCCCTGCATTGGGAGTGTGGAATCTTAGCCACTGGACCACCAGGGAAGTCCGTAGGTAACTTTTATTTCTCAGTGTCTTACAAAAGAAACCTGCTATGGAAAGCATCTTGTTGCAAAATAATCTTTGTACTTCTCCTTGGTTATCATAAGCAACGCATATTTTAAAGAATTTTGATACACGTTGCCAAATGATCCTTTGGAAAGTTTCTCCAAATTTGAATTACCACTCCCAATGTAAGAGGAGTGTCTATTTTTGTGCTTCTTCGCTAAAACGAAGGTGTTTGAAAAATCTTTGCTGATTCTGTAGGTAAAATATCTCATTGCTTTACTTTTCATGTATTGATTGTTACTGAGGTTGCCTCTTGTTCCTGTTTACCTACAGTTTGTCTGTTTCTTTTGGGAGTTGACTGTTCACTTGGTTTGATTTACGTGAGTAGAAAGCCCAAATTTCTTCAAAAACTAAAGAATATTTTAAAATGTATGGTAAGCTGCCAAGTTGTTTGCAGTGTTCATGATAAGGGGTAAATATCCCTAATCGATAATAAGCTGTTGTGAATCAATTTTAAAATTATGGACACCCTGATAGCAAAACAGTTTCTTTCTCTGGCTTCATGCTTAGAATGTATAGTTTAAGATTGCAGCTTTTACAGATGTATTAACTAGCTTCTCTTCCCAATTCTATTTGAAGTGACCTAAGAAGTAGAAAATACTTGTGCTCTCGTTTTAAAATAGGGAAAGAAGGAAGTAGTAAATAAACATGTGCTAAATACCTCATCTTCCAAATGAGCCAGTTAATACAATTGCATTTATTTTGGGTGGGGGGAGGAGACATAATTCAAGCATGATTTAGTAATTTAAAGATAATCACTAACAAGATAAAAATAGAATATCTAAATTCTTCTTCAATGGGTCAAGAAAAAGAATTTGAGTAACATAGCAAAAGAATAATAATGAGATGGGGAAATGTAATTTTTAAAAGTATAAAGGAATGTAGCAACTAAGAGAACACTAAATGGGCCAGGTATTCTGTTACTAAAAGAAAATAAGCCTCAGCTTTGAAGAACAAGTATCCCACCAGCCGATGGAAGTGAAAAATAAAGATGTGAGCAAAAATGTATTATAAAAAGCCAAACAAAAATTAAGCATGTTGGCAGTAACAGTATAAGAAAATACAGAGTTTAAGGCAAAAGAGCATTAACCAGCAGAATGCATATTAGATTGATGATAGGTACAAGCGAAAAGGAAAATGTAGCAATTATACCCTTTGATTTGCCAAATTATAGGTCATCTAATAGCTGGATCAAAATGGATTTGAAAATCAAGGAGGAATGGACAAAACTACAGTTGCAGTGGGAAGTTTTTAAAGCATGTTTCTATCAGTCTTTGCTAGATCAAGAAGAAAAAATTAAACAAGGACATAGAAATTAAATAATATATACAACATTATTAAAAATATATGTATTTTGAACCCTAAAATAGAAAATATGAATTACTTCAAAATGATATCTTATGTTTCAAAGAGCAACCCATCCATTTAACAGATAGACACAGACCACATATCCGACCACAACTGTAGCCACACTAGAGTTTATTCATAATTTGATATATAAGCAGATAACACCACCACCACCCTTAGAAATGAAACAAAACAAAATGTTGCTTTTCCCAAAGGAGATATAATTATTACAATAACACAGTATTCTCTGGTCTCTGGTTTGTGGCCATTGGTATACCCAAAGGCAAATGCAAAATATTTGATTACTTTATGATTAAGAAATGAGCAGTTAAAACTAACGAGCAACATACTAATGCCAGAAAATTACAGTAAGGTCAACGAAATTGTTCCAAGGCAAAAAGGGCATCATTAGTATAGACTAAGAGTAGAAATTAATAAAATAGAAAAATTTAAAAATACAGCAAATAGGTACTTCCCTGGTGGAGCAGTAGTTAAGAATCTGCCTGTCAATGCAGGGGACGTGGGTTCGAGCCCTGGTCCGGGAAGATCCCACATGCCGCGGAGCAGCTAAGCCCGTGTGCCACAATTGCTGAGCCTGTGTTCTGGAGCCCGCGAGCCACAGCTACTTGGCCTGCACTCTAGAGCCTGCGAGCCACAGCTGCTGGGCCTGCGTGCCACAACTGCTGAAGCCCGCGTGCCCTAGAGCCCGTGCTCCACAACAAGAGAAGCCGCTGCAATGAGAAGGCTGCGCACCGCAATGAAGGGTGGCCTCCGCTCGCCGCAGCTAGAGAAAGCCTGTGAGCAGAAGCGAAGACCCAATGCGGCCAAAAATTTTAAAATAAATAAATAAATTTATTTTAAAAAACCCAGCAAATTGATTGATGGTAGTATTGCTTCTATAAAAAGGCCAATACAACTGATAAATATCTGATAAGGATAATAGTAAAAAAGGAAATAAAATATTAATATACATGTGAGATAGTGCTGTGTATATATTTTCATATTTCCAAATAGGAAAACTAATATTACCTACTTCATAGAATTTCTGTGAGGAGTAAATTATATAATATATATAGAACTCTTAGAATAGAGACTGCTGTATAATAAGCATACAGTAAATGTTTACTTATTAGTAGTCGTATTACTACTTACTAGTAGTATTAATATCATTAGTATTATTAAAATATTAAAAGAATACAAAGTGAAATGAAACTATTTCATCATTAAGAACTTGGAATGCACAATTTTCTGGGAAAATGTAAATGACCAGAATAAAATTAGGACATTTGAGTAGCTTGACAGTTATGGGAAAAATAAGTGTAAACCAAGAAATAATCCGTTGAAGGTGTAGATCCCAGACATTTTTATGGATGGGCAAATTCTTCTTAATTTTATTTAGAAGTCTTTAACGTTTGTTCTTATTTTGAAATATAACTTTTTAAAACCCATTTTAAGATGTGCAGGGGAACAAATAGTAATAAAGCGAACAATCCTGTTAACTACCGCTGTCAAGAGCAGACCGTGTGATCCCCTTCCCCACCTACACTCGCAGTTCCCTTAGTGGGAGCCACTGTGCTGACCTTCGTAGGAATGACTGCTTAGCTTTTCTTTTTCATTTTATGTCCTCTGTGTGCACCCCCTGGACACTATGGTGTAGTTGTGCCTATTTTTGTCAGGTTGTGTAAGTGGAATCATATTGTACGTATCAGGAATGAGAAAAGCCTGCTGACTGTCATTGCTACTCCCAGAATAAAACAAAGTATGAGACCTCTAAGGGGAGACATAGGAAACTTTATTTAGAGACATGAAAGAAGGCCTAATAAATGGAGAAATGCTCCATGTTTGTGGATTAGAAGACTCAACATGTTGTAAGCGTATCAAAGGGAGAGCTCTCAGCGCTTCACCTTAGGTGTGTTTGAGGAAGTTTTCTCCTTAAATGCTAAGAGTTTTTACCATGAGTGAGTGTTGTTTCATCCAATACTTTTTGCATCATTGAGGTGACCGTATGAATTTCCTCTTGAGATGATCTTATGATTTTCCTCTTTTATTAATGCAAAAAAATCATCTATTCCACTATCTTGTATCAGCCTAGTAGTTTTGGAGTAAAATTATCTTTTTTATATATGCTGACTTTGTTAATATTTTCTTTAGGATTTTTTCATTTCTGTTCATGAGTGAGATTTACTTGTATTTTTTCTTTTTCATAACATCCTTTGTTGAGTTTTGTTGTTAGGTTATGCTGTCCTGGTAAAATGAGTTGGGGAGCATTTCCTTTTTATTCTGTCGTCTGGAAGATTTTGTGTGTGATTGGAAGTTTGTGTTCTTTGAACTATCTCATGAAATTAATACCTCTAGTGAGTGAGTTTGACAGTAACTAAGATAAGTAAAATACATAGTAAGATAGTGGTAAGTGCTAAGGAGAAAAAATAAGTATTACAGTGAAGGACCTATGAATGTTTGGGTGAAGTGTTGAAAATTCAGATCCAGTGACCTGAAAAGATGACTACCAGTGAAGAGCTGGCAGGAAAGCATCCCAGGCACCAGCAAACAAATGCAAAGGCTCTAGGACTGGAGAAACAGCAAGAAGGTCATCATGGCTGGAGGAGTGAGAACGAGGCCAAGTGTGGATAAGGCAGGGCTTTAGCCATATCATTTAGGACTGTCAGGTCATAGTAAACACTTTGGGTTTTATCCTGAGATGGGAGGCCTTTGGAGGGTTTGAAACAAAGGAGTGACATTGTCTGATCCACCTATTAACAATATACTCTACTGGTTTGTTGAGGTTAGATTTCTAGGTGAGTTAGGGCAGAAGCAGGTCTACTAGTTTGGAGACTATTACAATAATCCAGACAAGGGTGATGATAGCTTAAACCAGGATGGCAGCCATAGGGGTGGTGAAAGTCTGGGTAAATTTTGTTTGAAGAGATGGTAGGAATTGCTGACAGATAGCGATGTAAAGTGTGGAAGAAAGACAGGAGTCAAGACTGGCTCCAAGGTTTTCGTCCTGTGCGATGAGAGGATTGTATCAGTCTTTAACTACTACAGATGGGCGAGACATCAGGAAGAGCCCTTCCAGGAAGGAAGATCAGATTCTCAGTTTTGGATATGCTTTAGTTCACATGCCCGTTTAGGCATCCAAGTACATATGTAAAATAGGCAGTCCTAGATATTGGTCTGGAATAGGGAGAGGCCCCGTCTAGGGATTTAAATTCAGGAGTCATCCCATGGCCTGGAGAGAATACCAAGAGAGCTCGTGTGGATGTAAAAGGGAAGAGGTGCCAGGACTGAGCTATGAGGTACAGGGATCAGGAGATAAGGAGTATTTGGCCAAAGACACGGAGGCAGAGCAACTAGAAATTCCAGAGAAAACTCAGAGAAGTGTGATACATTGGAAGCAGAGAGAGGGGGAGAGTTGTCATCAGTGTTCCATGCTTGTATTAGGTAAAGTAAGTTAGGATTGAATAATGACCGTTATATGTGGCAACATGGGGGTCATTTTATCTTGTAATTCTCATGAAAATATAAATACTTGAGAAAAACCAAGGAAAGTGTGAAGAATTGTGACTGGGACTCACCTTACCAGATATCAGAACATACTATGTACGTCTTCTATAATTAAATCAATGTTGAAATGATATAACAATGGACAAAGGGACCACGGTTGAAAACCCAGAAGATTATCTCAGTGTATATAAATATTTATTATATGATAAACATAGTTCTCTTCAAAAGGAGAAGGGTGTGGTTTTTAAAAATGGGGCTAGTCCAAATGGGTATCCATTTGGAAGAAGATAAGATGAATCGTGAAAGTATTAAAAACTTAGATGTGAGAAATAAAGCAATAACCATCTTGCAAAAATATACAGGAGACCACATATACAATGTCAGGGTAAGGTATTGTACCGAGACCTCATACCCTTTAAAAAAAAAAAGAAGGAAATGGACAAGAAAAGAACAAACATTAATAGAAAAAATAAGAGATGTGAACAGAGTTTTTAGAAGAATAAATTAATTGGCCGACAGGCTTAAGAAAATGTTTAAGTTGTTAGTAGTTGGGGAAATAAATCAGTGAATATTGATCATTGGCAAAAAAGTTAACCATTGCTAACAGGTATAAAGGAAAAAGGATTCTTATATCTTGTAGTTATGATTTATTTTCCCCCATCATATTGCTAATGTGGTGATACAAATTAGTTTCTACTCAGGAAGAAACATGTTGTAATAAAAAGTTGGGTTTATTCGTACTAAGAATACCACTGTGTGGCCTAGCCACATAGCAGTACTAAGGCTCTAGACAGCTCACGTAAACTCTTGAGGCCTCATTTTCCTTATTGTGAGGTGGAGGTAACCATCCTAGGCTGACTGCTTTCGCCAGAAGTTGTGAGGATCAGCTAACGTGTATGTCAGGTCTTTGAAAATAATACAGTGTGATTCCTAGAATCTTAGCACAGGCCACGAGCACAGAGTCCAAGAACAAATGACGTACAGTTTGACAGGTACATGGGGAGAAGATACACTTCTCGATGTAAGTTGTACAGAAGGGCCTTGTGAAGAGGCATTGTGCTCAGCACTGAGGCTCAGTTTGCTAGGCCTGGGACAGTGCTGCCCTGTGGAACTTTCTGAAATGATGAAAACATTCCGTGATCTGTGTGCTTTTTCATACAGTAGCCGCTAGTCACATGTGGGTATTGAGCACTTGTGCAACGGAGGACATGAATGTTTAACTGTGATTGATTTTAACTAGCTTAACTTTCTATATAGTCACATGTGGATAGCACCATATTGGTTAGGACAGGAAACCTTGGCAGTGATCAAGCTACACACATCTATTGAATTATATAATCTGAGGTAGGTTATAACCAGAGACCAATTAAATTACAGTCAGAGGTATGTGGGGTTTATACTTGCCACAAGTAAAATGGGCATTAAAATGTTTGGCGAACAAAAGATCAGAATCAGGAAGTTGTTAACAGAAGGTACTCAGTGAGGAAAACTTTTATCCAAAGAAGACTGTAGAAATTGTGCATTCAGACTCGTCGGCCAGAAGTCCAGACACACTGGCCTCATTGCTTTCCCAGTTCAGTTTTTGTTTTGCATCTTCCTTGCTGCCCATCACAAAGTTCTCTTCACTGCTCTTAAGGTCAGAGTCCTGGCTCTGCTTTTTCTCTGTTGTGAATCTCATCCATGGGGTTGGTTTATTCTCCTATAAATGGATCAGATATCTCTGTAAGGTCCTTTCCTGTCCTAACATTCTAAGAACTTTTAAGGAGATAGCTTGGTTTTCATGAGCTGCGTTTCAGGAGTGATTTAGGGATCAGGGTGAGAACGGGTTCTGTAGCCAGCTATCTCCATCTGTAACATGGGAATTTCTCTCAGCAACATCAGGCAGTGGGTGGCCTTTCCAAGGTCAGGGAATCTTGGTCTGTCCTGGCCATGACTTACGAGCTTGGAGATATTTTCCGTTGAGCATAGAATAATCAATTTTGTGTATTTCCATTTTATTCTTATGCACAAACCAAATTATTTTAAGGTTAGGTATTTAAAAAAATGAATTTGCAGGCTCATGTTGAAACCGATGAAGTCGTCTCTTTTTGTGGTTAATTTGTTCTATCATGTTTTGTGCAAGATAGTTGTAAACTGTCATTACTTAAGAAGCAAAAAAAAGAGAAAAGGTTGCCATTTTTTAATATTGTCAACATTTACTGATTTTGATTTCTCTTTAGAAAATCTGCCTGTGTGAATATCTTAGTGAGTAAACAGTTGGCTACATAGAGAACTGGAAAGCTGTGAAAAATACTAAAAGTGCAGTTGTGTGTTTACTCTTGGGAAAATACATCCAAAGTAGAATGCCTAATTCCATCTTCACAGATTTTTAAATTTGAGATTACTCAAAAGAATGGAGGATGGGGCTTCCCTGTTGGCACAGTGGTTGAGAATCTGCCTGCCGATGCAGGGGACACGGGTTCGTGCCCCGGTCCAGGAAGATCCCACATGCCACGGAGCGGCTGGGCCCGTGAGCCATGGCCGCTGAGCCTGCGCGTCCAGAACCAGTGCTCCGCAACGGGAGAGGCCACAACAGTGAGAGGCCCGCGTACTGCAAAAAAAAAAAAAAAGAAAAAAAAAAGAATGGAGGATGACAAAGTTAGTTACTATCAATTAGACCCTGTGGAATTCCCCCAGAAAGTACTAAGCATAGAGTATAAATAAAAAGTTGATTTAGTAATTTATAAGAGAAGAAGAAATGGATTGGCTAGTGAGCCAAAGTAAAATAACTAAGATTTTAGAGTTGCCATATGATCCAACAATCCCACTCCTGGGCATATATCCAGAGAAAACTCTGATTCAAAAAGATACATGCACCCCAATATTCGTAGCAGCACTATTTACAATAGCCAGGACATGGAAGCAACCTAAATGTCCATCAACAGAGGAATGGATAAAGAAGATGTGGTACATGTATACAATGGAATATTACTCAGCCATAAAAAAGAATGAAATAATGCCATTGGTATAGACGACCTTATTTACAAAGCAGAAATAGAAACACAGACGTAGAGAACAAATGTATGGATACCAAGAGGGAAAGGGGGAGGTGGGATGAATTAGGAGATTGGGATTGAAATATATACGCTATTGATACTATGTATAAAATAGATAACTAATGAGAACCTACTGTATAGCACAGGGAACTCTACTCAGTGCTCTGTGGTGACCTAAATGGGAAGGAAATCCAAAAAAGAGGGGATATACTTATATGTATAGCTGATTCACTTTGCTGTGCAGTAGAAACTAACACAACATTGTAAAGCAACTGTACTCCAATAAAAATTTAAAAAGAATGAAATAGTGCCATTTGTAGCAGCATGGATGGACCTAGAGATTATCATACTAAGTGAAGAAAGTCACAGAAAGACAAATACCGTACGATATCACTTATACGTGGAATCTAAAATATGATGTAACAAACAGACTCACAGACACAGAAAACAAACTTACGGTTACCAAAGGGAGAGGTGGTGGGGCAGCGATAAATGAGGAGTTTGGGATTAGCAGATACATACTACTGTACATAAAATACATAAACAACAAGGTCCTACTGTATAGCATAGGGAACTGAATTCAATGGTTTATCCTGTGATAAACCATAATGGAAAAGGATATGAAAAAGAATGTGTGTGTGTATGTGTGTCTGTGTATATATATATATATATATATATATATATATATATATGAATCATATTACTGTATACCAGCAACTAACGTGACATTTTAAATCAACTAAATTTCAATTAAAAAAAAAAAACCAAAAATTTTTCTTTACATCATGATTTTTATTTTGGTTTTTGTTTTGTTCTTTAAACGAATTTGGCTGGGAAAGAATTTTAGGACTGTGGAGTAAATAGAACAGAACAAATGAAAAGGTACATAACAGGTAAGAAAAGTACCATTTTTAGCTGGGACTTCAAGTACGTGAAATAGGTAATTTGGGGAAATCTTAGGTTTCTGGGCTTATTACGTGTCTGGGAACAAAGCTATATTTTACCATTTTCATTTGCAGAAGCAAAATATGTCTTGGACTCCTGCATCTAAATAGACAACTTGTATCACATTTTACGAAAAGCCAAGGCATTTCACTTTTGATATATATGTTTCTGAAGGTTTACCATGTTTGTTTGTTCTTTTGTTTTTAATAGAGTCCTGTGAAGATAAATCAGATTAGCCTGGATGAAAGTGGCGAACACATGGGCGTGTGTTCAGAGGATGGCAAGGTATGGGGATTACATGGTCACGTGGAAAGCAGCGCTCCAGCTCTGTGGGCTGTGATGTTACCAACTCCAAGGGCTAGAGCAACACTGTGCCTACTGTATACCTGCAGTAGGAGAACCCTGATTATTCTTTTTGGGTATCGGACTTGCTCCCGATTGCTCATAATTAAAGTAAAATATATTTTGCGCAAATGTGCCTTAGGAAAAATAATTACAAGAATGTCAATAATGTAACTAGTATTAAGCTGATAAACAGCTGTGGCAGAGGGACATGTCACCTTAATCATTACTGCCGTGCCACTTAGGCTTCAGCGACTGGTCTGCAGTTCCTGCAAGACAGTGGTTTAATGCCTTTCTGCCATAAATCCACAAAATTGGATTTTGTGGGCATGATTTCTGTGGGCTGGTGGTTTTCATTTTCACACACCAGTTATGAATGTTTCTCTTGAATTATAGAATCTTTTGATAAGCAATCATAGTTTATCAGAAGAATAAAGTGTCTTACAGTGGCCACATTAAATAAATGTAAAATCAATATATGTACAGTTTCTAAAAACCTGGCCCCTACTTCCTCGACCGAGGACATATACATCATTTGTGCAGCGTGTAACTAACAATTATCAGTGCTTCTTGCTGAGGTTGAGCTGTGACGTTTAGTGGTTGTGGTGATTGATTTTCCACTTATAAGAATGTCTTTTGTTTTTCAGTCAATGGAAGGCTTTTCCAATGTTGGTTTGCAATGATAAAATTCTAATGCACAGAGTATTTAAGCTACTCTTCTAAAATAACAGTTGAAGAAGAGCGTGCATTAAGAATCATTACAGAACCTTACATATCCTGGACTTCATAGAGCAGATTTCCTAATCTAATTTTATGTTTTTTATGGGATCTAAAGTCAATGGGCCATTAGGATAAGTAAATTAAAAACAGTGTAATCAGTGTAAAAGATTTATACCCATTTAATCTGTTAACAAAAGAACAATGAAGTCTTCTTGACAGACAAGAATGCATTTTTATATATCTAAGCCTAATGTTACCCAAAGAGTCTAGTAAGAGTAATTGGAACACTCATGCTTTTCAAAAAGCACTGTCAAATTTTCTGAAATTCTGAGTTGAACCAGACCATCAAAGATAGGTAAGGGAGGAGTTGGTATGTGCAGAAATTGAGAAGAATTATCCAAACTCTTGAAACATTTCGTATTTATAAGAAAGATCATCTTCATTTTTGTTTTCTGAAAAGCGAGGAAGAATTCCTTCTGGATTAATGCCAATGTAATTGAACTAATTTGTTGAAGGAGAATATTGTTTTTGAATTGGAAAAGAACTTATACTAAGATACTTCATCTAAGAATTTTCAGAACTCTGAATTTTGAAGAATTACTATTTGATGCAGCAAAGCAGTATATTTTAACTACTGTGTCTGGTGGATAACGAGATGACCCTCAGATATCTCCTGGCACACTTCTTGGCAAGCACCTCTGTTTTCCTATTTTAGTCAAATTTATCACTGCCATATTTTGTTGTAGACCCATGATGCATGTTTAAAGAATGGTTTTCTCATATATTTTATCAGCGTTGATAGAATTGAAAATAAATATTTCAGCGCACGTGGGTGTGTAAGCTAGCCCTCCTCGTGGGTTAGTCAGGATTGTGAAAATTGAGGCGCTAATATCCAGCGATCTAGTAAAGTCGTTAGTGATGATAGCAACATAAAGATGATTAAGCAAGATCAGCTCCAGATACCTAGATCTCGTGCATCTTTCAGTGGCTGTTGTGAGTTTTCTTTCTTTAGTGCATTAAGACTCCTCGATAAATCATTACCTTCCATTTCACAGATAACCTTTGCTATTCAGTTTTAAAGTCATAATTCTAACAGTTGTTTAAAATTTACTCTGTTCAGTCAGCTGGTGCTCAGTTCTAATCTTTTTATTTATCCTCGAGTTTCAAATTTTGAAACACACACAGATACTGTGTGTGCGTGCGCGCGTTTGTGTGTCTGTGTTACTGGTATACATTTTTAGGTAACTTTCCGCGTAAGTACATACCAGCCTTATTTTCTGATCTCTTGCCTATGTCGCCCTCATACATAAACTAGAATTAATTTAATATAGAATTCTGGGTTGAACTATTTTTTCTCAAAGTTTTGGAGACTTTGCTCCCTTCTGACTAACCTTTATTTTCCTAGACATGTCAGAGGCCAGCCTATTTTTGTTGTTTCACAAAAGCTTTTTAATTTTTTTTCTGTCCTGCCTTGGATCTCAGACTCATCATAGTAACAACACTACCAATGGCAACGAACAGCCCCTGCAATTCAGTTTGCTAAGTTAATGTCTTGTTTGGGTCTATTTTCATTCAGTTTGTCTGGAAGAGGGTAAGTCCTTTTGATCCATATACTGAAGTATTGTTTTCATTTCAGGAAAGTTGACTTCAGTCCTGATTTTGATTATTGCTTCAGTTCCACGTGTTTTCATTTCTTCAGAGAAACTCAATAATACTTAGGCTGGAGGCGGTATTGCGCGGAGGCTGACAGCATGGCTCTGCACCGCGCCTGCCTGGGCGGCTTTCCCACTCTTCTCTGTTAGGTCAGGGAAGTTGCTTGACCCCCGGCCCCTCTACTGCCTCAGCTGGGCAGTGGGCACAGTGCGAGGCCTGGAAGGGAATGTGGCAGAGCCAGTGCTGGGTGTGTGGGCAGTTCTAAGTTCATTGTGTTTTTATTGCTAACCCTTCACTAACCATCTGTAGTCTGGCCTCTTCCCCTCCCGTTTTGTTGTACCTCACTCACCTTTTCAAGGTAAGTTGGTGAATGGATAAGCCCTATCCACCCTTCTTCTCTTTTGAAAATATATGTTGGGGGGGGTTCCCTTTTCTCTACACCCTCTTCGGCATGTATTGTTTGTAGATTTTTTGATGATGGCCATTCTAACCGGTGTGAGGCAGTGCCTCACTGTAGTTTTGATTTGCATTTCTCAAATAATTAGTGATGTTGAGAATTTTTTCATGTACTTTTTGGCCATTTGGAGAAATGTCTATTTGGATCTTCCGCCCACTTTTCTGATTGAATTGTTTTTTTGATATTGAGCTGCACGAGTTGTTTATATATTTCGGAGATTAATCCCTTGTTGGTCACTTCATTTGCAAGTATTTTCTCCCATTCTGTGGGTTTTCTTTTTGTTTTGTTTATGGTTTCCTTTGCTGTGCAAAAGCTTTTAAGTTTAATTAGATCCCATTTGTTTATTTTTGTTTTTACTTTCATTACTCTTGGAAGTGGGTCAAAAAAAGATCTTGCTATGAGTTACGTTGGAAGGGGAGGGATAAATTGGGAGATTGGGATTGACATATACACACTACTATATATAGAATAGATAACTAATAAGGACCTACTAAATAGCACAGGGCACTCTGTTCAATACTCTGTAATGGCCTGTATGGGAAGAGAATCTAAAAAAGAGTGGATATATGTGTATGTATAACTGACTCACTTTGCTGTACACCTGAAACTAACAGAACATGGTAAGTCAGCTATACTCAAATCTTTAAAAATTAATTTTTTTAAAAAGAAAATATACTGTAAGAAAAATTGGTCATGTTTTGTGACACACACACACACACACATATATACCTTACACATGTGCTTTGCTTTCTCATGGTTTTTATCATCTCATTTCTCTGTAGTCAGGGAGAGTTTCTCTTCTTGTTTTGGTCCCTTTGCTGAGGTACTTTGCTTCCAGTATTCTGGAGTAGACTTTTATTCTGTTTTGCCTTTTTGTTTTTCCTGATTTTTGATCTCTCCCAATTTTCTTTTCACGTCAGCCTGATCTATGTTTAATTTTTTAAACCAAAAATTATGACTCCTTGTGTGTCTTAGAGAGTCTTAGAGGTGGAGTGGTTGGGAGTGGAATTATCCTGCCACATTTGAGCTGTGTGTTGTCAGCTAAGTGATTCAAACCTCTCTGTGCTTCATCCTATTTCCTCCTCTATAAAAGGGGGGATAGTAACAGTACCTGCCTCATTAATCATTAAGAGAAATGAATTAGTTAATATATGTCAGTGGTTTGGAATAGTATCTGGAATAGAAGAAACACAGTAGTCGTCAGCTGTTACCATCATCATTATCATTGTCGTCCTATCCTTTGCTCCAGATTCATAGAGGTCTCTTCTTCTTATTGAAGTTGACAAATAGTTTTGTAGTTTGTTTTTTTCTTTTCTGGTTACTATTAAAATTTTTTTTTTTTTTGGCCGTGCTGCACGGCATGTGGGATCTTAGCTCCCCGACCAGGGATCGAACCTGCACCCCCTGCAGTGGAAGCATGGCATCTTAACCACTGGACCACCAGGGAAGTCCCTATTAAAACATTTTTTAAAGCATGGTTTTTCTCCCTCTGAGTCACTGGAATTGTGTTCTGCAATATTCTTTTTATAGACCTTGTGTGCATTTTTGTTACTCATTTATCCATTCCAGAACAGGGAGACAAGCTCTTTCTGAACCTGGGTTAGAAAACAGATTCAGGCCCTGCTTGTTATCCTTTTGGGTATTGTAGAGTCACCCTTCAGCTCACATAGGGACCTGACTGGAGGTATCCAGTTAAGGCAGCTCCTCCAGTGAACTGGGAGCCTCTCCTATCTTCCCTCCTGGGTCTTTGACACCCTCCATGGGTGGAGAATATGAAAACCTGCCATCTCCCCTGCGAGGGTGCCTCCAGCCACTGCCCTAGATGGAATGACAGTTTACATGTTCACCCCTGTTCTTCTAATGCTTGACCTGTTGTTATTTGCAAGCCAGGGGTTGAGAGAGGCTGTTAAAATGAAGTAATAGCTGGGAGGGTTGTCCAAAACTCTGGTCACCTCATTCACAGTTTCTCTATGTCAGATGGCCCGTCGCCCAGTTTTCTGGTTTGCAAATACATAGAATTCCATGCTAAAGGGGAGAAGGCTTATACACCTTCCTGATTGTTTCATGAGAGTAGGGTTTCTTTACTTGTGGTGGTAAACACATAGCACATACGTTTTGCGGTCCTCCTATGGCTCTGTGGGTTTGTAGTTAATGAGAAATCCTCCAAGACTTTGCAGTAGATTGACTCTAAGACCAATTGTTCTGAATTTTCTCTTTGTCTTCACTAGGTATTTTTGTGACAAGTTGGGAGAGGTTGTCAGGGCTGCTATAGGGGATACCATTATCAAAAGGATCGTCTCTATTTTAACCTTTAAAAATATGATTCTTAACTCAGATGCAAGCTTCCTAAAAGCCCAAACTTTGTAGGCAATCATTCAACGGATTGTTTCTCAGTGCTAATCACTGAGAAAATGACAAAGAGGGAGAGAGAGGGGAGATGAATGAGAATTGCTTTGGATTTTACTAGCTTTAGTAGTTTTAAGTTCTGACCAACTAGTTTGGGTGTCACATTAGTGAAATAAACCAAAATATCAAATGTTTTACGACTCACCCTGCTTGTACTGGTAAAGTTTACGAGATTTGTCTTGTGAAGTCTCAGTGTTTTCCATACTGAAGGAGACAATGACAGTTGAGGAAAATGTTATTCAGTTAAACGTATGAATAGAGACTAACCTAAGAGTTCTAATCTGGCTTTGCCACCTTCAGCAAACACCCCTCCAGCCCCTAATCCGGGCACGCTATGACATTTTTGCTTCCACTAGTTCTAAAGGGTAGTTATGAGTTTCAGCCTGTTTTCTAAGAACTTCTGCAATTTGTTCTCTTCTGTTTATTCCTTCTTATCACTCTACTATTATGTCTTCATATGGATTCGTGTGTTTGTTTTGTTGTTGATTTGTGATTTTTAAAGGGACAGCCCTGGAAATTCATAATTTAATTTTCGCCGTTAGATTTACAGTATTTCTCGTATTCATTTTCTCACCGATCCCTCAGTCTTTTTCGACGGGCTCATATTTGTTTTCAGCTCGTATACTTTTCCCTGCAATAAAAGTCACTTAACTTTTGTCCTTAAAATCATCTTTACCCTGTTATAGGCAGAAGGAACTTTATCCATTTGAATGAATTGTCTGCTGCATTTAGTTTCCACTTCTGTTGTAGAGTTGTCTGATTCATTCCCTTTCATGTTAGTTTGGCTAATATTTGAGGCTTTTGATTTTCTTTTCCCTATTCTACTTTTCTTACACTTTAAATATTGTAGCAAGATATCTTCATTATTTGCAAATTTTAGGCTAGCTCCTATAATGATAGGAGATAATGATAGAAGATCATTCTGGAGATAGGAGATAGGAGATCATTCTGAATGATAGGAGATAATGATAGAAGAATAGGGCTTGGAATACTCTTCTTGATTTTTACAACCTCAGGTGAGTCATTTATTTTTCCACGGAATCATCTGTTACACAGGCATAATGGTGCTGGCTTTCATCCCTAGCTGTCTTGCTATAAGGGCCAAATGACGCAGAGCAAGATTGTCACTGCTAGTTACATACTGTCAGTTATCAATCTTTAAAAATATCATTTTAAAGGTATTTCTTCTCATTTTCAAATCCATAAGGATAGTTTAATTCAGAATAAAATTTCTAAAAAAGCCAGAATGACGCTGGCCATTTTAATAGACAGCTTTTCCAGAAGGTTGTTCCCTCCACAACTGGAGAAGACTGAGAAGTGACATCACATCTTTGAGGAGAGGTTATCGAAATATACTTTCCGATTGGAATGTTAGCCTAGAAATTATGCTGGGCCTCACACGGGACTTCCCCATTGGTTAAAAGTGAGTCAAATTACAGCTAGAAAAGAAATTTAGAACTAAGAGGAACATCTAGACGTTGCTAGATGTTGACCACGGTATGAGTGAAATAAATACGTTCCACCTGAAAACAAATACGTCATTTTACCCCACCAGAAAGTTCAGTTTGTCTAGGGTGGGACCTGGCCATTAATTTCCAGGAATCCTAACCGTGCAGTCTGGCCTGAGACCCACTGAGGTAAAGCACGTGGAAGCATTTAGAGGTCCAAGCTGGTAGCAGGAGTGTGAGACTTGACAGGGGACCACGTTGTCAGCGACACTGTTAGAATGAATTCATAGAAGTAGCTTATGTTAGAAGAATGTAAACTTCCTAGTTTAGCATGACTTTCTACTGATGTAACATTAATAAGTTGAGCACTTGTTCATTTATTAAGATTCAGGTGATACAGTACTTGTCTTATTTTGACCCTGTTTTCTTGGATTCGTTGGGCTCATTCAACTACAACTTCCTGGGATAGAGTAAAACTCTGAACGCAGTGCTTTTCTTTTGAGCTTCTCTACCACCATTTT
Organism: Neophocaena asiaeorientalis asiaeorientalis; assembly: GCF_003031525.2. NCBI lineage: Eukaryota > Metazoa > Chordata > Mammalia > Artiodactyla > Phocoenidae > Neophocaena > Neophocaena asiaeorientalis. The sequence continues at coordinate 172,733 of NW_020173721.1, read as the reverse complement.
ATAAGAAGTTCAATGCATCCTGTGCGTATACATTCATATAAAAGCAGTGATGCAATGCCCTCTGAACAATGAGAAGCAAGGTGGTAGTGGGGCCTGCATGTATTTGCCATGTCAAGAATACATTTTAACAGATTACCTCTGATTAAATCAAATTCCCTCTATGTTACATTGTACCATGTGCTGTTTTTGGAACCCAAGTAACATACTTGGCACAAGGGTATAAAAACAGCAGTCACAAAATGAGTGGAATATTCTAAAGCTTTTATAGTTTAATGAAATAATTTATCTCCTCAAATGATATCATAACATGAGTACATTTTCCTCTTGGAACTTGCACACACGAACTACTCAGAACTTACTAAGATGGGGACTTGCCTGGTGGTCCAGTGGTTAAGACTCTGCACTTCCAATGCAGGGGTCACGGGTTCGATCCCTGGTCGGGGACCTAGGATCCTGCATGCTATGCTGCACGGCCAAAAAAAGAAAGAAAAAAATAAAAAACTTACTAAGATGAAAGCAAGGAAAATTCTAAGTAGTTTTATATCTATTTAAAAAATTGAATTTATAATGAAAAACTTTCTCACAGAGAGCCATTGGACCCAGATGGCTTCACAGGTGAATTCTTAAAAATTTAAAGAAGAAATAACACCACTCTTCTAGAGACTAGAAAGAGAGTGAACACATCTCAAGTGTTGGGAAATAGTTCTAAGTGCCCCTAATAGCTGGTTCCAAGTGTTTGAGAGCTCCTGGAATTCGTACACTGTGCTTGTGAGAGTGTAAATTGATTGGAACCACTTTGCGAAGTCGTTTGGCTGTCTATTAGATGTGAACAGATGCATAACCTATGACTCAACAATTCCATTTCTTCAGAAATGGGTATATAAGTGGACCAAAAGATTTGGAAAGAGTTTTCACTGCAGCATTATTCATAATAGCCTCCATCTGGAAACAACCCAAATGATCAGTGGAAGATGGATACATAAATTATGATGTATTCATACATTGAGATACTATAAGGCAATGACAAAGAACCAGCTCCTGCTGTACGTACATAGCAGTATGGATAAACATCAGAAAGAAAATGTCGAGTGAAAGAAGCCAGTGAAATAGTTTATGATTCTATTTATATAAAATTCAAACATTAGCACAACTTACTGAAGGTGATAGATTTTGGAGGAGCGGTTAGTTTGTGAGGGTGTGAATGAATGGGAAGGAACACAAGGGAGCTTCTTGGGTTCTACTTCTTGACCTGGGTCATGGTTGCAGCGATATGTTCGTATCATAAAAAATTGTCAAGCTCTGAATCTGTCATCTGTACCGTTTATGTACATTACTCAATTGAATATGTATGTTATTCAATTTTTAAAGTCAACCACTCAGAAAAAAGGTTAAGATTAAACAACTTTAAGGGAGGCACTGATAAGGAGAAAATTAAATCTTACATTTATACGCTCTAAATAGATTCAAGATAAGACTGTAAATGAAGTGCAGTTCACCTAATCTCTTGCCACTTTGATCTGCACAGTTGATTTATATATCTGTGACTAAAAAAAGAAGCTCCTTTTTCCTTCAAGGAAAGGAATAAATAATTCCTTTAGGAATAGTCTATGGGAAGTTCATAAAAGGGTATTAGTAACCTATTCATATCTATTTCATTTTTAAAGTTGATGTCCATTTAATAAAACAAACTTGTGATGTGCAAAGGGAACTCTGTATCCATGAGATACTTGTAAAAATTTAATTTCAGCAGTGTGTTTTCACCCCCATAGAATTGTTTTCATTGGATATTTAATAGAGATTACACGGGCTTTGGATTACTAAGTGTTCTACTTTTGTTTTTTAAGATTTTTAAAAAATAAATTTATTTACTTAATTTTGGCTGCGTTGGGTCTTCGTTGCTGTGGGCAGGCTCACCGTCTTTCACTAGTTGCAGCAAGTGGGGGCTACTCTTCGTTGTGGAGCATGGGCTCTAGGTGCACAGGCTTCAACAGTTGTGGTATGTGGGCTCAGTAGTTGTGGTTCGCAGGCTGTAGAGTGCAGGCTCCATAGCTGTGGTGCACAGGCTTAGTTGCTCCGCGGCATGTGGGATCTTCCCAGACCAGGGCTTGAACCCATGTCCCCTGCATTGGCAGGCAGATTCTTAACCACTGTGCCACCAGGGAAATCCCATATTCTACTTCTTTATTGATAGTATGTGTTCTCACTGACTCAGCAGCCTTCTTTGTTACCGTCACGGTGAACTGACAAGATCCATTTACTTTTTAGGTGCAGGTGTTTGGACTATATTCTGGAGAAGAATTTCATGAGACTTTTGACTGTCCCATTAAAGTAAGTATTCAGTAAGTTTTAATTTTTCTAAGGATTTTCCCAACAAAGGCAATAGGATTACAATACTTTGAACACTACCAATGTTGCATTAATTTTGTCAGTAAGTATCTGTTCAACCAATGTACCAGATACTATTTGATGCTGGGAAGGTACACAGAATGTATATTATATGACTGTGATCTCAGTCTATCCTCAGGAATCTTTTGTTGTAGTGGGTTAGATCACACACACACACACACACACACACACACACAAAATCTGTGATTAAAGACTCAAAGAGGTAAAAACAGTATTAAGGAATCTAAAACTGAGAGAGGTTACTTCTAGCTGTCCTCGTTAGTGATGACTTTGTAGATGGACTGTTGTTTGGGCTTTAATATACAGGGCTGATGGAGAAAGCTGACTTCCCATGTGGAAGAACAGTATAATATAAACGGAGAGGCTAGAAAATTCAAATCATGTTCAGGAAGTGGCAAATAGTATAGTTTAGATGGTGCATAAAATACTGACTTGGCAGGAAAGCTGCACAGGCCGATTGACGCTGGCTTTGTATTCAGGCTAAGGAATTTGGACTCCGTCTGGTAGATAAGGAGAAATTATTGAATGTTGGAGAGCAAAGAAGTGGTGTAAACTGAGCTAAGCTTAAGGAAAAGTAATATGGCAGCTATAACAGTGTTAGATGTGAGAGCTGATAGACCCAAGGCAGAAGGACCGATTTTAGGTAACAGTCGTGGTCGTTACAGTGGGCATTACAGTTGTTAAAGGAAGAGGTCGTTCAACTTTCTCAGGTGTTTATTCAAACATTTATTGATCAACAGGTGAAGGAGAGATGGGATCTGATGTGTGTTTTAGAAAGCCAGCCCTGCCACAGTGCAGGGGGATGTAAGCAAGAGAGTGATTGGGGACAGGAGACAATTTAGAAGGCTAATGCTGTCCTCTAGAAATGGTGTTACAGGAGCTCAGTGAAAAGAGGGATGGTGAGTACTTACGTTGGTGTAGAAGGAATGAATCGGGAAAGCCTCGAGGAGGTAGACGTCCTAAGACTTAGTGATGGCGTGGCCGAGGGTCGTAAGAGATGGAGGAGCTGAGGGTGGATCCAGGGTCTTGCTTCGGTAATGGTGTGTGGGAATGCCATCAGTGGAAATAAGGGATGGTTTGAGGAAGGATGTTGCTAGTTTGGGCTTGAGTCTAGATAACGGTAGCACATCTGGTGGAAATGTTATGTAGGAAACATTCATGGAAACATGAATATGGACCTCAGTATGGAGGTTGGCCCTAAAAACACAAAATGGATAACCACAGCTGAGTAAGATGAAACCATTTTGAGAGATATTATCCGGTTAAAGAGTCAGATGTGGCACATATATACAATGGAATATTACTCAGCCATAAAAAGGAACGAAATTGAGTTATTTGTAATGAGGTGGATGGGCCTAGAGTCTGTCATACAGAGTGAAGTAAGTCAGAAAGAGAAAAACAAATACCGTATGCTAATGCACATATATATGGAATTTAAGAAAGTGGTTCTGATGAACCTAGTGGCAGAGCAGGAATAAAGACACAGACGTAGAGAATGGACTTGAGGACACGAGGGGGAAGGGGAAACTGGGACAAAGTGAGAGAGTTAGCATTGACATATATACACTACCAAATGTCAAATAGATAGCTAGTGAGAAGCAGCCCCATAGCACAGGGAGGTCAGCTTGGTGCTTTGTGACCACCTAGAGGGGTGGGATAGGGAGGGTGGGAGGGAGATGCAAGAGGGAGGAGATAATGGGGATATATGTATACGTATAGCTGATTCACTTTGCTGTACAGCAGAAACTAACAGAACATTGTAAGGCAATGATATTCCAATAAAGATATTTAAAAAAAGAAGAGTGAGAAGACTGGTGGTCAAATAATTCTGGAGCACTAATTTAAAGATTAAGGTAGTGGGAGAAAAAAAAAAAACAGTGAGGGATCTCAGAAGAATTAGTTAGAGGGATTGGAGGAGACCCAGGAGAGCGGTGTCAGGGAAGCCAAAGGAGAGAGGGTTTCCAGAAGGAAGGAGTGGGCATCGTGGGAAAGGCAGTGCAGAGATCACATGAGGTGGGGACTGAAACACGTAGCAGGAGGCTCACCACGTGTCAAGAAGTAAATGGGAGATGAAGAAGTAGAAACAAGCAGCGTAGACTCTTCTTCCAAGAAATTTCCTGATGAAGAAGGGAATTCATCTGATAGACGGAGAGAAAGCCAGGGTCCCAGGAGCATTTCTGCTGGTCATGTTTTGGTTGATGGTAAAAAGTCAGTAGGGGGGAAAGATCAAAAATAAGAGAAAGGGAAAACTTAGTGGAGCGGCACTAAGGGATGGGATCCGTCGTGTTGGGAGGGAGAGAAACCTTGGATATGAGTCCTCCAGCCTCCCGCCGGTGAGGCCAAGCCCAAGGGTTGCTACGTTGGGCGGTGAAGGACCCGCAGTCAAGGGCAGTGACCAGGAGGGGAAAAAAGGGGTAAGGTAATGTGGTGGAGGGGCGTGGGGATGTCTGGAATAGCAGCTGGATGGTGCACTGTAAGAGAGCTAAGAGGACTCTCGTACGGGATTTTAAGAAGGTGTGACAACAATATGCAAATGATTCCACTGGTATCCAGGGTGGATTAGGCAAGTGTGGAAGGGAAGAAGGGCTAACCTGGGAAGGAGGAATGGTTAGAGAAGTGAGGAGTCACATGCTAAACGCCCTCAAAATGACAGTGTAGGAAGAGGAATCTATTCCGTTGGAGGCTGGAAATCTATTAGTTAATTAACAAGAGAGTAGAATGTATTTAGTTGGAGTTTTATGAAGGTGTAATTGTGTGAATTTTTTTTTAATGCCCAGAAATATTCTGTTAGGTTGGAAAAAAACACAGTGTATTAGTTGATGAATACATGGGTCTGGGATAAGAAAATAAGGAGGCAGAGTCTCTGCAGGCTGACAGCCATAAAAGGGGAGCCCTGAAGATGGGTTTACACTGAGTGCAGCCACCAGACCTTCAGAAATGCCACTGGCAAGTGAAGTAAACGGTGGTGAGGATGGAGCAGCCTTGAGAGCAACCTTTCTGAGGGGTTGGGAGGAGATCGTGGAGAGCGGATGAGAAGCAGGGGGCCGGGAACTGAGGCTGGAGGTGAAAGGGAAGGGCCTGGATGCTGCGCTCCGGAACTCCTGGGTCCTGCCGCTCTGTTGTCTTTCTGCTGTTAGGGCGCGGATGTAATTGTGCTAAGTGTCTGAGGCTGCATCGCCAGCCCTGTTCCATGGGGTCCTCTCAGTCACTGGAAGGCGTCTGGACAAGGAGATAGTTGGGTTCTTTCTCTGGGTTTCTTCTATGAAATGTATTCAGTTACACACATTTGTGACGTCTCGCTGCCTCTACTGACTGCCTTGGCTGTCTCTAAAGAGGGGTGCCTACTCAGAGGGTCCCACTCAGCCAGAAACGACAACTGTTCATGCTCATCTTTTAGCTTTGACCCAGCTTCGTAGAAGAAACCTTTTCACACCAGAGCAAAACTCATCCTCAGTTGGTGCAGAATATTACCTGCATAGATTACTTCCTACCAGGATACCGGGTTGATTTTTAGATCATGCTGCCGGTAACGTACAAAGGGCTTTCATTCTGTGCTGGAGCTGTGACTCCTAAACCACTGTTGGGGGTCCTTATTCCCTTGCAGATCATCGCCGTGCATCCGCATTTCGTGAGATCCAGCTGCAAGCAGTTTGTGACCGGAGGGAAGAAGGTAAGTGCTGCGTGTTGACCGTCACATGCCGTCTTTGAGGGGGTTCTGTTTGCTCCTTAATTTATCTTTAGTATTTTTAATGTCTGCCTCTTTGTGCAGAGAAAATTCGCGAAAGCACAATGTAGTGAAATCAGGAGACCATCACCTCCTGGGGGAGGTGTGGCCTCAGTGCTTCTCACTGACATTCCTTTGGAGTAGATGTAGGGCAAAAACAGAGATGTTACTCCAGCTACCACCTAGTGCTTTGAAATATTGTCCCTTCCACAAAGAAGAAGTAGCATTTAACAGTAACAAAAGAGCAAGGAAACTAGTGTTTTTTCCCGTTGTAGAAAATCTCCTGCAGGCCTTGAGACAGTTTTAGAACAATTACGGCTCTTTGTTACTGACACGTTCCTGGCATTTATTATCTTAGTGCTATTTAAAAAATAAGAGAGTAAAATAATCCTTCTGTACATTTACATGTTTGTAGATAAATTCTAAAATTAAAGACTCTGCTTATAGAATAAGTTCATTTTTCTATTCTTATTCACCAGGGATCTTTTTAGAAACCATTTTTATAATAAAATGCTACCACTGTCCTGGAACTCTGAGTGTTATTTCATATTCAGTTTGGGGATCAGTGGAGAGAAGGCTCTGTGCGGTATTTCTATAGCAAGGTATAGGTATGGAATGGCTGCTTTGAGGCTCAGCTACCAAATGATTTGGAATGTTCTGTAGTAGTTATCTGTCTTTTTCCCTTGGTCTGCAGCTTCACAGAATGATAGGGCATTCATAGAATGTCTGTAGAATTAATCAGCGGGAATTACAGATTTAAACTAACTTTCTCTATCTTAGACCTGCAGCTAATTCACTCCTGAAAGAAATAGCTCCCTCACTTGTCTTTGTTGGCCTCAGGAAAGAGTAACTGAAATTCCTCTTGTTAAAGTATTTCTTTACCAAGCACTTTTCTAGTTAGGGAATTTTATGTGAGATAGAGCATGAATTCACTTAGCTGTTGTCGACTGAAAAAAACCTGCACAACGTGAGAGCTGTGAGTTAAGTTTTATCTGGGGCAAAATGAGGACTATAGCCCGGGAGATAGCATTTCCGATAGCTCTGAGGAACTGCTCCAAAGAGGTAGGGGGAAGGTCAGGATATATGTGATTTTGGTGAAGGGGGAGTACATGCAGTCAAGTACACATTTTTTGCACATATTTTTCTACTAGTCTCATGAAGGTTTCTGCTAGTCACAAGGAGCAGACGTCACCATGAAGGATTTTAGTGTTTTTCTAGATATGAGGAGATGCAAGAATTGGGCTCATAAAATTGGCTCCTGAAAATATCTAACTATCTGAAGACCTGTTCTGCCAGTTTTTTTTTTGTTTTGTTTTGTTCCCCAGAGCACAGAGTGCCTGATTTCTGATCTCCACCCTGAACTCCTTTCAGAGGGTGTTGAAGGTCAGCAGCTGCTGGGGCTCATAATTTAATCCTTGTAGAGGGAAATAGCCAGTGCCAATTTGTAGGAGACAGTATAATTTAAACCCAGGCATTTTTATTTAAAACTCAGTGGGGATAAAGAATGCTGAGTCACTGTGTTTTTTTGTTTAAGTGGCCTAAAACAACAAACTTCCATTATCTCACAGGTCAGAAATTAAAGAGTGACTTTCCTGTATGGCTCTGGCTCAGGGTCTCTTGTGAGATTTCAGTCTATTTTTTGCCCAGGGCTGCACTCATTTGAAGGCTTGACTGGGGCTGGAGTATCTGCTTTCTAAAAGCTCTGTTGCCTTCTTAAGAGCAATCCCTCATAAAATGTTGATAACTTAAAATATTGATAAATCACTTTGGTTGAAGTACTTCCCTAGTGGGGATGCAGTTTTGAGTTCTAGCTCTCCAATTTCAGAAGTTAGAGATTTTACAGTTGTCCCCTATTTTTTGAAGGTATTGGTATGAAAGAACATATTAGAGATAATATGAGTGATGTCCAAGTGGACTCATACTTTGGGATTTTCCTGTGTTGGTGTGTGTTCTTAATAATCAGCTTGTTGGTGGAGGTTAACAATTGCTTTTATACTGTGAAGGATACCTATAGTCTGATGTAGTTTGCCACAGTAGTTGTGCTACATGAATGTCTTGTCAACCTGCAGGATGCCTGGGTTAACTGTGTCAATTTCATGTTCTTTGTCCTTCTGCTTAGCATTTGACATCATTTACAGACATCTGTAGGAAGGACCTTGTGAATGTAGCTGTTTGGGCCAAAGCTTGTTGAGTAGATACATGAGCAATTATATGGACGACAGAGTAGTGTGGGCAAGGTCATATAGAGAGAAGTTGGAATTTATACAAAGACTACGTTGTGAAAAGCAGTAAAATAAGTAGAATTCACTGAATGCTGAACAGGCAAGAACATCAGAGATTTGGTTCATCTTTTTGGTTATCACTGACTGCTTGACAAGTTTTTCTGTGTTCACTGTTCTAAGAGACAGCATTGTCTCTTCTCCTTTCTTCCTATTCACTTCTCCAGAAATGCACGGGTAGACATTTCTTCCCAAGCACAAAAAGATGTTTAATTATGTGTATATAAATTAAAAACAGTTCAGGTCATCTGGTGAAAAAGTTAAAAAAAATGATATTGTTAGAATTTCTGGATTACAGTCATTTAAAAGAAAAACCACACACCAGAGGGTTAGTATATTGTATAAAGGACTTCGGATATTGAGCTTGATAAAAGTATATGTGTGATATTTTGAAGTGAAGAATCAGAGGAGTCCACAGGTCAATGCAAATGATATTGTCATCTCTTTTAGATTTTTAAATAGCTTTATTGATATGTAATTTGCATACCATAAAGTTCACCAGTTTAAAGTGTACAACTCAGGGACTTCCTTGCCTGTCCTGTGGTTGAGACTCCACGCTTTCACTGCGGGGGGCGCAGGTTCCATCCCTGGTCGGGGAACTAAGATGCCGCATGCTGCGTGGCACAGCCAAAAAAACTAGAGTGTACGATTCAGTGGATCTTAGTATATTTACAGAGTTGTGCAGCCATCACCATAATCTAATTTTAGAGCATTGTCATCATCCCAACCTCGTCCCCATTAGCAGTTACTCCACATTCCCCTTCCCCCACTTCCCAGCCCCAAGCTACCACTAATGTATTTCACTTCTCTATAAATTTGCCTGTTCTGGATATTTCATATAAATTCTGGGTATTTCATGTAAATGGAATCATACAATAAGTACGTGGCCTTTGTGTCTGACTTCTTTCATTAGTGTTCTAGGTACATCCATGTTGTAGCATGTATCAGTACTTCATTCCTTTTTATGGCCAAATTACATTTCGTCGTATGGATATATCATATTTTATTTAGCAATATTTAATTATGATTTATTATTTAAATATTTTATTTAAATATTTATCAGTTGATGGACATTTGGGTTGTTTCCACCTTTTGACTATTATGAATAATGCTGTGAACAGTAGTCAAAACATGGAAGCAACCTAAATGTTCATCAAGAGATGAAGGGATAAAGAAGATATGGTACATATCTATACAATGGAATATTACTCAGCCATAAAAAAGAATGAAGTAATGCCATTTGCAGCAACATGGGTGGATGTAGAGATTATCATACTAAGTGAAGTAAGCCAGACAGAGATCATTATAATATAGCTTATATGTAGAATCTAAGAAAATGATACAAATGAACTTATTTACAAAATAGAAATAGACCCACAGACATAGAAAACAAACTTATGGTTACCAAAAGGGAAAGGAGAGGGGGAGGGATAAGTCAGGAGTTAGGGATTAACATATACACACTACTATATATAAAATGGATAACCAACAAGGACCTACTGTATAGCACAGGGAACTCGATTCAGTATTTTATAATAACCTATAAGGGAAACGAATCTGAAAAAGAATAGATAAATATATATGTATAACTGAATCACTTTGCTGTACACCTACTTCAGTTAAAAATATAATAAAATTAAAGGCCATTATAATTTTTCCTACTTATGTTAAAGGCTTAAGAAACATTGGCAAGTAAATGTGCCCTCTATTCAGGGACTTGTGACATACAAACTATTCACTGATTTCTCTGGATTCATGAAAGTTTATTGTGTAAATATGTATTTAGTGAGTAGTAAAAATTAGTGTTTAGTCAATAAACTAGAGTGACTTCTTTGTACAGGGTTAAATAACCAGAGATTTCCAAAACATGCACCAGCTTGGTGTGCTTTGCAGAAATCTCCGGAGAGATTTCTTCCTTCTGTATGTGTATGGTATGTACTTTTAAAGATCACTTCCGCTGCATGGTTTTTGGCATTTGCGTGTTTTTTTTGTTTTAAAATAGATTTATTTAGTTGAAGGTATTTCAGGAAATATTTCTGATTTCATTAAGGAATGCACCTTTGATTTTAAAAATTAAGAGAAAGGCTTTTTGGAAGGTGACATTAAGAAACAGATACTATTGTGAAAAGATTCTTTTCTCTTTTAGGGTGTTAGCAAATTTTTAGGAGGACCTCATTTTTTTCCCCTTATAACTGAGTTATGGCATTTTGTTCCTTTGATAAATGAGAAGAACAAAGACTGTGTTGGCCCAATCGCAACTCTGATCATTTAACTGCAATTTTCAGCCAGCACGCCATAAACTAAGCAGAACTAGTTTGAAGAGTCCAACATTTAGCAAATGGTGATAACCTTGCAATAATCATACATTGCAGATATCAAGACCTCCCTGTTTAGAGTGGATGGCAGATCATATAGGGGAAAAAAGAACAAAGACAAATAGCATGTAACTGAGAGGTAATGACCTTCTGCCTTTAAGAAAAATTTAATCTTAAAAAAAATTGGAGCAAAGACTAGCCAAATGAAGGTGTAATGTGGAATAAAGGCATTCTTAAGGCATTCTTAACCCTTAAGAACACTGATCTTACTTAGACTGACAGCTAAATGCATCTAGGAATTGTATGCCAACTTCTGTAGACAATGATGAAAGCAGCGCAGCGACCACAGAAGCGGAATAGGAAAGATGGATGTCCTACAGTGACATATTCATGATGTCATTTCATAAGAAAATTCAACAGAGATGTCTAATTTAATATTTTAGTTGATTTGATTTGATGAGAAATTTTGATTCCTGGAAAAACATTTCTTTAAAAGTAATCAGAACATACATTTCAGAATAGTTCCATAAAATAGCCATGTAGCAGAAAAAACAAACTGCAGTTTGACACACTTGTTGATATTTCCTTTTTAAGGTTCTAGCTTCTTAGGTCTTTAGAGAGAGCTCCTTATCCACCCAGGACTAGGGAAGAGGAGGCAATAGTTCTGTGTGGCATAAACTTTTATTTTAGGTTTTCAAGGTAACTTCTTAGTAGTTGAATGCCATAACTGGATTTATGGACTCCAGTGCTTGACACATGAGCATAAAAAGCTTATTCTTGGACTTCCCTGGTGGCGCAGTGGTTGAGAGTCCGCCTGCCGATGCAGGGAACGCGGGTTCGTGCCGCGGTCCGGGAAGATCCCACATGCCGTGGAGCGGCTGGGCCCGTGAGCCATGGCTGCTGAGCCTGCGCGTCCGGAGGCTGTGCTCCACAACGGGAGAGGCCACAGCAGTGAGAGGCCCGCGTACCGCAAAAAAAAAAAAAAAGCTTATTCTTAATTCTGTTTTGTTTCCATGTTGAAAAAAAGAAAAGGAAAAGCACATCTCTTAAGAGTGCCATTGGAGAGAGCTTTAAAACATGAGAATCGATGGATTTTTTTTTTTTTTAAGTGTAACCTCCTTGTGTAGCAAGAATTAGAACGCATGAACATAGCAATGAGGTTATCTCTTGGAGAAATAAGTCTGCAAAGCAGATCTTGTCTGGGTTTGTTTTTTTTTTTTAATTAACTTTCTCTGTCAGCAGATAAACTTGAGCTCCCTACAACCTTTACCTTTGAACTCTGAAATGCACTTCATAATAACTGATTCTCTTCCTTTGACAAATTATTAAATTTTCGTGATGCAGTTTGCAGCAGAGTTCATTTCTCGAAACGAGGGAGTCAGCTGTTTGGCATTGTGGTGGGCCAGGTCCCCTCATTCTAGCCACAGGGACAGCTTGCTTTGTAAGCTGGAAAACGTCAGTCAGCAAACGAGGTAAGGACCTGTGTGCATAAAATGAGAAAAAGCTCTTCACTGTTTGGGGCTGAAGGCTTATGGCAAATTTTACCTGAAGGACAGAAGTAGAAGCATCAGCTAGCTTCTCAGTGTCCGAGAATGATTGGCAAAAAACAAATTGCATCTTGGATTCTTTTTGGAAAAGGATGCCATGGAGCAGCTTTTTGTAATAATGCGAATCTTTTTAGAATTTAGACAGCCCAGCGAACTACTATGACCACTAAGTGTGAAACGTAGAGGTGCTTCCTTATATGTTTGCTTGTCTCCTGGTCAGATGGAAAATGGGGTTTTTGGGGTCACAAAGGATTTTTTAATTAAAAAAAGTTTTAAATTAATTATTTTTTTTAAGTTTTGGCTGCGTTGGGTCTTCGTTGCTGTGCACAGGCTTTCTCTAGTTGCGGCGAGCGGGGGCTACTCTTTGTTGTGGTGTGCGGGATTCTCATTGCAGTGGCTTCTCTCTTGTTGTGGAGCACGGGCTCTAGGCGCACGGGCTTCAGTAATTGCAGCACGCCAGTTCAGTAGTTGCGGCACGCGGGCCCTAGAGTGTGCGGGCTTCAGTAGTTGTGGCCTGTGGGCTCAGTAGTTGTGGCGCATGGGCTTAGTTGCTCCACGGCATGTGGGATCTTCCCGGACCAGGAATTGAACCCATGTCCCCTGCATTGGCAGGCAGATTCCTAACCACTGCGCCACCAGGGAAGTCCCTTAATTTATTGATGTATAGTTGATTTACAATGTTGTATTAATTTCTGCTCTACAACAAAGTGATTCAGTTATATATATTCTTTTTCATTCTGGTTTATCCACAGGATATTGAATATAGTTCCCTGTGCTATACGTTAGGACCTTGTTGTTTTTCCTCAAAAAGGGTTTGACATCAGTTATGCCGCCCAGTCCGCTGACCAGTGGATCTTCAGAATACTTCTGCAGGCGATCAGATGCTTGATCTTAGGCAGTTTTCTACATGCAAACTTTTCTTACACATTACTTCCCAGGCAACCACCAAATTTATGTCCTAGTGGTTGTATGTAGAACCATTGTAAAGAAACACTTTCATTTCTTCTAGGCACTGTGTTATAAATTGTGGTTCCATTCCTAGAAGTTCATCTCATGCTGTATACATACCAAAACTGATTAAAAACCACCAACTAATAGGAAGTAAAGCACAATGTAACCTTTACAAATGTTTCTTAGGAATGTAAAGCCAAGTTGTAAAATAGCCATATTGTAAAAGTATATTTTGGTGGGTTTTTCTCTCTGTGCTGTACTGGTTGAAGCTAAAAATTGAAATCTAGGTCTTAAAATAGAAATCATTTTCAGTGTCAGAAACAGGCATTGTTCCTTGCTTTCAAAGTTAAGTTCATTTGTCTCAAACATCAGTTGCTTTTCTGATGTTGATATGTAGAGCTCCCAACATCCTGGAGATGGATCCATGGCAACTGCATTTTCTTCAGTAATCCCCCTTGTTTCATTGCCATCAAAAGGCTGGTGAGAACAGAAACCTTTTTGCTTTCATGAGTTCAACTAACTTTTCCATGTGTGATATTTCCATATTGTTTGTGGCTTCCCCCTGGACTCTGATGATAAGCTTACCACCTGTCTTCCTAGAGCAGTCAAACCAGCCTTTGCTCCTTGCTGAAAATATCTTCCTTTGCATGTTGAGAATGCTGTGGCTGTCCTTAAGTACTTGGAATAGTTATTTCCTCTGCAAGAATCATTGTTTGGTTTAGTATGCTCATTGTTTCCTTGTGGGGTTTAGTACCAATGGACTGTCATTAACACTGGGAAGCCCCTCTCTTTCTCTCTCTCGCTCTCTCTTTTTTTTTCTTTGCGGTACGCGGGCCTCTCACTGTTGTGGCCTCTCCCATTGCGGAGCACAGGCTCCGGACGCGCAGGCCCAGCGGCCATGGCTCACGGGCCCAGCCGCTCTGCGGCACGTGGGATCCTCCCGGACCGGGGCACGAACCCGTGTCCCCTGCATCGGCAGGCGGACTCTCAACCACTGCGCCACCAGGGAAGCCCCTCTCTCTTTTTTAAAATAAGGCTGTAGAGCACAGGGAACTATATTCATCATCCTGTAATAACATATAATGAAAAACAATATGAAAAAGTATATGTGTGTGTATGTGTATATATATATATATATAAAACTGAATCACTTTGCTGTACACCTGAAACTAACACAGCATTGTAAATCAACTCTACTGCAATTAAAAAATAACATAAAATTTTAAAAAAGATAAGGCTATATAAATAATTGTCATTAACCTTGAGAGGTGTTTCCCTTCCCCCCCCCCTTTTTTTTAAGACAAGGTTCTATAGCAAGGGGTCACAGTTATTACAATTATAAGTTGGTGTCACCAGTACAGACTACACCACAGTCATTTCACAGGGCTATTTGACGTGAATAGTTCTGCCTCTTGAGCACAGCTCGGTTAGAGGGTCCACATAAGGTGCTGTGAGCACGTAGAATCTGTTTTCAGGAATGGTCCGTTTCCAAAAGGAGATAGGAGGAATGCTGCTGGTGGAAAGCAGTTAGCCCATAAGACCGTTAGTCAGAATGATGATTTGGTGGGAAAATGAGTATTCCCAGTCTTTTGAGAGGAAAAAATATGTGTATGTATATATGTATGTATATAGCACTGTTGGGGTTAATTTTGCAGTCCTTTGTCTTTAAGCATTTGGGGCTTTTCTCCCCCGCAATCGTTTGTTTGATCCCTCTCAGTTTTCTAATTCATTTTCAGCCAGTATTCCTTTTTGATGGTTGTAACAGTGCAAATTTGAACAAAATCAACATCTAACGGTGGTGAATTAGCTGTGTCAGTGCCCTGCGGCCAAAGATCTCCGGAACACACCCACCAGGCATGAGGAAGAGGGTGTGCTAGAAAGAGGGCGTTACAGGTTTTGGGCTGATGAAAGATGGTTTGGGGAGGGTTTAAGGAAGCAGAACTTTGCTCTGGATCGGGTGCTGTCAGGAAGCAAGAGTAATTCCACCACTGGGTATCTTAATACATCATATCTAGAAGGAGGACAGACCAAATGAAGGCTAACGACATGTTGATAAAGAAGCAGCAGTCTCTCCTTTTAGCCAGGATAGGGAGGTGTCTGGTCATTTATGTGGCTTGGAAAACATTGATATCCTGTCAGTGTTCAGATATGATTATGGAGTAGTCCTGGTTTTGTCCTCATCTCATGGTCACGGGGCCCTGTCTGATGTCGGTGTTCTGTGACATTTTTTATATTCACCCGGAGAACACGAATGGCAGGCCAGTTCCTGCATGCCAGTTTTTCTCTTTCTTCGTTGTGACAAATAAAATGCCCAACATTTGCTAGATGACTTCTGTTGAGGTACTTTATGAAAATATATGTATGGTCTGATTTCGTTTTTTTGGTAGAAATATAAATGTCTGGTGTAGCAATTTCTTGGAAAGCTGTATACCAAATTATTAACAATATTAATAATATTAACATATATTAACAATAGAACAATAGTGTTCTTCCTGGCCTTCATTGGCTTTTATTTTCTGCTTTTTTCTTTTTTGGTAGAAAACATGCCTTTTATAATAATAAAAAGCAATAATAAAAGAATGTATAAAGTAATCCCAACTATTTTTGTTGTTTTCAACTTAGCATTGTAAATCATATGAAATTCCCTACATTATTGAAGTCTAATCTTAGCTCAGATGTTCTTTAATGGTTACATAATATTCCATCCTGTGGGTCTATTTACTTTTCTTAATCATTCTCATATTATTGGACCATTGGGTTGTATCCAGCTTGGGGTTAGCATAAATCATGCTATAATGAAGCTAGAAATCTTTTGTCTGTGTTTCTGAATGTTTTCCTAGCACTACGATTAGAATTACTGGGTCAAAGATTATGATTATCTTTTAGGCTTTGGATACATAACTGCCAAGTAAAGGTACATTCCAGAAAACATACTGATTTACACCATCTGTGTTAGAGGACCCGTTTCACCGTATCAGCCTGCCAATTTGATATACATAGAAAGAGATTCCAATGTGCTGTTTTGTAACTTCTTTGAATTATTAGTGATTTTGAGCATTTTTATTTACTAGTCACTTAGATCTCTTCCTTTGTGACTTCTGTGGTTGTAGTATTAGCTCGGGGCAGCTTTTAATATTACCATAGAAGCCAGGACAATTGACGACTGTCCGTTTGATATTTATTGTCAGTTTGAGCACAAATTATTGCTGCTTACTGAGTAGCCTGCAGCCTTTTCTCCAATTTTAGCTAAACCTGGAATAATTATTCTTGTTCTAGGGAGGCATTATATAGGAGTCATAATGAGGCTTTAGAGTAGATGCTGAACCATGTACAAAGAGGACGAATATATTCTACTCCATAGATGTGAGTCTGCCCCCAAACCATCTGTCCTGCTGCTTCCTTGGAGGCTCTCAAAGACGAGCCACGGTGCCCAGTTAAAGTCAGGTTCATTTCACTTGGTTTCTTCTGTAGGCAGTGTCCTGATCTGTACTTTTCCCCTTTTGCTTCACTTTGTTGTTTTTTTTTTTTTTACTTAAAGTATAGTTGATTTACAATATTGTGTTAGTTTCAGGTGTACAGCACAGCGATTCCATTATATATATATGTATATATGTGTGTGTGTACATATTCTTTTTCAGATTCTTTTCCCTTATAGGTTATTACAAAATATTGAGTATAGTTCCCTGTGTTAGAGAGTAGGTCCTTGCTGGTTCCCTTTTGCTTTACTTTGCATTGAGTGAAGTGCTTGTTCAGATCCGTAAAGCTGTATGTTCAGGTGACTCTTTCTCTTATTCAAGACTTAGCAGTTTTGTGTTTCTTTTTCATAACCTCGCTGTGCAAAGATCTCCCCGAGTCGTCGACGATTGAGATTATGCGTAGCTAAAATTAGAGATATTTGTTCATCGCACAGAACATTAATTCGTTTCATCACCCAGTGGATGGCTTTTGTGTTTTCTCTACTCTTAGCGGGGCAAGGGGTCCAGCCTTGAAGCCAGCCCCAGGAAACAGACCCTCAGACAGCTGCAAACTGAAAAACAGACCCAAGGTGTTTGACATGAGCAACCAGCTCTATTAAGTCTGCAGGACCCACCTGGAAGGTTTTCTGTTTGCTTGCTTGTTTGTTTTGTTTTTAGTGGTAAAACTATTGTTTAAATGCCCCATTCATTTCTGGAATCCCATTTACAATTGTGAGTTGCATATGAAGAAATTGCAGGTTGCTAGTTTGAATAGGAGTCTGCCTCACATGCTGGCTACAGTTGACTGCTAAACCCATACAGATGGGCAAGTAGTTATATAGATCTGTATCTCTCTGTCATTGCTGGTTTTTTTGTCTTTGTGTGGGGTTTTTTGTTTTTGTTTTTGTTTTTAATATAAAGGGACTGCTCCTAAGTGGCATATCTTATGTTTAACTTCTTTGGTTCACCTTGAACCCATAGCTTGTAATTCTTGGTCACTAAATTGACTGTTACCTTACGTTGATAACGGTGTTTTCTTAAATTTCAAAGCACATTTCTGGCTACATAGTTTTCACAGGAATAGTTAACTTCAAGGATTTGTCCAAAACTTGTGTGTGTTTTAGTTGTGTTTATTCAGGTATTGCTTGGAAGCAAATAGCCTCTGAGGTGGCCTCTGGAAATCCATCTGTGTACAGAGACTTTCTCTGGTAGCAGTATCTGGCCTGTGTTTAACTGCTTTTAAATGTGTTAACTCACCTTTTGGGAAAGGGGATGCAGGAAATAAACACCGAATTGAAAGCAGTAATATATGTGGGAAATCCCTGTTTTCTTCCTACATGTTTTAAGTTCTCTCTCAGTGGTGTTTAGAAAGGCTGTGTGTTTTAAACTTTGGTACTGAGCCAAAGCAGGAAGCAGGACAAAGGTGTTCTCTGCTCTGTGGGGTTCTTCTCGGTCACTTCTGTCTCCATCAAGATTCAAGACTCCTATCTGCTGTCAGCAGCCAGCTACCACCCCAGGTCTTCTCCATGCTCACTAATTTTTTTTTTTACTTGCCCTCTTGACTTTTTCCATTTTATCCCTAATGTCTTCCAATCTTGGATTTTAAAATCCTTCTGTGATAAGTCCTCCCCATCATTATGCCCTGTGTCTATTTTTCCTGGGATAGCCTTATTTGGCTTTTTTTTTTTTTTTTTTTTTTTTTTT
>NW_020173721.1:61117-154318 GCF_003031525.2 Neophocaena asiaeorientalis asiaeorientalis | reverse complement strand
GGCGGACTCTCAACCACTGAGCCACCAGGGAAGCCCTTATTTGGTATGTTTTAACTTGCTGGGTTTTGCTTTTCTTTCCCTATTTCTCTGTTTTATTATCTCACACTCCAGCATCTTCTCTGATCAAGCATTTTGTCTTTTGTAGTGTCTGTTTTCTCCAAGCCTCTCGATCCTTCCTGGTGGAACACCCTTGCCCATGGGCTTATTAGACCCCAGACTCAGAGCAAGCAGTGATGCTGGTGTTTAGGGAGCCTGAAGGACTCAAATGATTTATATACTTGGAAGATCACAAAGTGATTAAAAAAGGGCCAGTCACCCTCCCTTTCCTCCATGAGGGAAGAATGGTGATGGGTAATGACAGGCGTTAGGCTACCAGAACTGGCAGCTTTATTACAGCCCAATAGGAATCATGCCCATGTGTGGGAGATGCTGGGATGTGGTGCAGGAAAGTTCTAGATAGATTTATCAGCACAAAACATAGGAGAATAAAGTATATTGCTGAGGATCTGAGGGCTCCTATTGAAATATAAGTACTGAGAGTGCTGACTGCCAGAATGTGGATTTATGGGAAATAAAGCCCTCACATACTTTCTCCAACAAAAAAATAGACCTCTTGGAAACAGTTTTTCCTCTCTATGTACTTAGCTCCCGTTGAGCTTAAATTGCTCTCAGTATTGTGATAATGACAACTCAGTATTACAGGATATGGAAGATGAACCAAATAAATTAACCAGCTGCTTTTAAGGGTAGTTCACCCAATGGCTTCCCCTCTAAAATGCTTTGTAGAAGATTTGTGCTCAGTAGGTCTCTAGGCAGTTTTATGGCTGCAAGAAAGAAATGGATTTTATTAAATGTCAGTGAAATACAGGCAGATAGTTTTGTGGTAGTTAAATTAGCGTAGAATGTGTGTAAGAAAAGCAGATTGTCTCGTCTTAACTTGACGAAACAGAGCTTTCTTTGGCGTTCCTGCCAGATAGTGTGTTTCTGCCTGAAATGCCCATAGATTTGGATGGAAAAATCCTGACCCCTCCTGTCTGAAACTGTATGTCTTACAGAATGTTATCCATCAAATCCTGTATGTACAGCATGGTTGTACTTGAAGAGTTTCAAAGGACAGTAATGGGAATAATTCCA
This sequence comes from Neophocaena asiaeorientalis asiaeorientalis, assembly GCF_003031525.2. Taxonomy (NCBI): domain Eukaryota; kingdom Metazoa; phylum Chordata; class Mammalia; order Artiodactyla; family Phocoenidae; genus Neophocaena; species Neophocaena asiaeorientalis. Next base: position 153,184 of record NW_020173721.1, on the reverse strand, counting down.
TAATTACAAGCTGACGTTTAAGGTTTTATACTATGTGTGGATTAGGAAATAGGACTTATAAGTAAAGAATTAGGTGAATTGGGAGTTTGGGATTGACACGTCCCAATACTCTATTTAAAGTAGATAACCAACAAGGACCGACTGTATAGCACGGGGAGCTCTGCTCAATGTTCTGTAATAACCTAAATGGGAAAAGACTTTGAAAAAGAATAGATACACATGTATGTATAACTGAATCACTTTGCTGTATACCTGAAATTAACACAACATTGTTCATCAACTATGCTCCAATATGAAATAAAAATTAAAAAAAAAAAGAATTAAGTGGAGTGGAGAGGGAAGGCAGAAATAAATGCTTCAAGGGGTCAGGCAGGTAACATAGAGGAGAGAGGCAGGCCGGGTGAGGGGACGGCCAGGAGAAGTGGGCCCTGTGACAGTCCAGAGAGCCCTGGAGCAGGCAGTCAAACCCATTCCAGGGATCACTGATCAGGCCAAATGAGAGGCCAGTGGACATCCCTGAAATCAGGGGGCTGCAGTTAAGGGAGGACTCACCTTCAAAGGACTTTTCAACTTTTTGACAAGTTGTACACAAATTATATCCTCTGGCGTTGAGCAAAGGGAAAGAGACCAGCATTTCAGGAGTAGGACATAGAGTCAGAATAAATGTGCCCTTTCTCAAGGTACAGATGTTTTCCTTGGATGAGTCAGTCTCAGGGTCCTTTTCCTGTAGAGTTTTGAGATTAGGGCAGATGCCAATGTGTCTGACATACTGTAGGGACCTTACTAACTAAAGATGGGCCGAGTAACTGGAGGATTTGGGAATCACACAGCTCTTCCTGTAGCAAATACATTGTGTGTATGGACCACAAAGGAAAGAATAAGACTTGCAGACCTAGGAAAGCCTACTCAGTATCTAATATTTGTTATTCCTGTGTGTCTAGCAAAGTACGTATAAGATGTGGTTTCTCTCCCCGATGGATTTGCAGTCTGCTAGGAAGAGGAGAAGAAAATACATGATCTCAGTGAACTAGATATAAAATGGTGCTAACGATCGCATGACTCAGAACCAGCATGACCGTAAGACGTATGTAGAACCAAGAAATCAGGGGGAAGTTATTTTGACATACGGAAGAATTCTCCGAAATGATGGTCCTGTCTAATATATTTAAGGCTGTTTGTTCAGTTTTCAAATATAAACTTATATAAAATTTATATAAAAATTTATATAAAATATAAATCTCTTAGTTTTCAAATATAAAGTGATGAAACTACCGCTGTTTGAAAGACATGGGGAAAATAACATGAATCGTGTCTAAAATCGTAATGGAAATTAGTTAAAATTTATTTCATTTACAGAAGCTAGGATATTAGCTGCCCCCCACCTCCTGTTTTTGAGTACCCATCAGTGGCACAGAATGGGTACCACTGATGCCACCGTCCAAATGATAAAAATAAGGGACAAGCTCCTTTGCTCCTTTGATTTGTGTCAGAGCAGGTTACACAAGGTTTATTGTAATAGAACTCTGAAAACTCAGACTGAATTCAGCATTCTCTCCTTTTCTTCCCGCCCTCTGCTGGAAGCTTCCCTTGGAGCTAGAGCAGGAGACAAAGGAGGCCGGCGGCCTCAGCTTCATCCTATAACTGAAAGCACACTGATCACAGCAGAAAGGATAGAGTGGAGTGAGTTTGATTTGAATTGGAATTACAACAGGACTTTATTAACAATTTTCTAAAGTTAAATGTTTTATTTAAAAAATAGGTGCAGTTTATGTGAATTAATTCTAACACATGGTCAGGATGCTGCAACCATTCCTTCAAGTTCCAGTGAACTTTTTGATATTGTTTTGTTTCAAATATTCCCCTAAATTATCCTGACTGTACAAATTAGAGAATGGATTTTCATCCGCATGTTAACATTATAAAAAATAATTCACATGTGCCATGCAGAATAATTATAAAATAGAAATAATATAAAATCGCCTGTCACCTCTTTCTGGAATTAATTATGATTACTTTGTAATGTGTCTTTCAGATTTTAATATATGGATACACATTCATATTTTATTTAAAAGTCATCATATTTAATCCTGTTTTGCAATCTGCTTTTTTATTTACTATGCCCTGAACCTCTTTTTCTGTTAATAAGAGTCCATATATAAAATCATTTAGAAATGATTGTATACTCTTCAGCTGTGTAACTCTACTACATTTTACTCAGTCTATTTCTGGCCATTATAAATAACTTTACATAACTCTTTGCTCACTTATCCGATCACTTGTTAGCATAAATTTCTAGGCTAGGACTTCCTGGGGACATTTTTTAAAGCTTTGAGCCCATAATGCTAAAGGATCCTTCAGAAAGATTGTGGGTCCTACATACACACACACGTACACACACAGACAGCCATGTCCCTTGCCCCAGTGTCTGACCTTATCATTTTGGTTCATCTTTGTCAGTTTTTTTCTTTCCTTTTTCCTTCACCTGTCAATTCTGAGACCACTGCTATACTGTTTGGGGTGTCAATTTCATATAATGTTTTACTCTCTGGCAGGGCACATCCACAGGCCCACCCCCAAATTGCTTAATTTTTTAAAAAAATTCTTGTTATTCTCACGTATTTTCAAATAAATTCATAGCATTTTGGAAGCTCTAGAGAAAGCTCCTTTGGGATTTTCTTTGGGTTTGCATTAAAATCGTAGGTTAACTTTGTAAGACTTAAGCTCTTCAGTGAGAATTTTGAGTCTTATCATCCAGGAACGTAATATCTTTCCATTTATTTAGTTCTCCTTCTCTCTCCCTCGATAAAGTATTTTGTTTTTGCTGTGTAGCTAGTACGCACCCATCTGTTTTTGTTCATTATTAACTTTGAGAGCTGTGGACTTTCCCTTGTTTACAACTTTGATTGCATCCCCTAAAGTTTAGGTCTGTGCTATTTGTATTTTCATTTTCCAAGTGCTCTGGTCGCAGTTCGATTTCCTTTTTTTACTTATTTATTTTTTTGGCTGTGTTGGGTCTTCGTTTCTGTGCGAGGGCTTTCTCTAGTTGCGGCGAGCGGGGGCCACTCTTCATCGTGGTGCGCGGGCCTCTCACTGTCGTGGCCTCTCTTGTTGTGGAGCACAGGCTCCAGACGTGCAGGCTCAGTAGTTGTGGCTCACGGGCCTAGTTGCTCCACGGCATGTAGGATCCTCCCAGACCAGGGCTCGAACCCACGTCCCCTGCACTGGCAGGCAGACTCTCAACCATTGCGCCACCAGGGAAGCCCCGATTTCCTCTTTTACCCAAGGAGAGAGAGTATTTTTTTGTTTCAGTTTTTTTCTGTTTTGCTCTTCTTATCCTTTGTTATTAATTTCTTGCTTAATTTTCTTGTCACCTGAGAATAAGGAGAATTATTTGTGAAGTTCTTCTCTGCTTTACGGAATATCTCAGTCATGTGTCAGGAGTGGGAGATTTTTTCTTATTCCCTAGACAAGTTTTATTGTTTTCAAATAGTGTATTTCTCCAAATTGCTGGGTTTCTTCTTGTTAGCTCATATTTACTAGAAGTGGCTGTGAAGTTGCCTGTAGATTGTGTGAGAACGTTTCCACATCTTTTACTCTGGACAGTGGTGGGAGAAGGAAGTTTTGTTTTCATTTTTGGTGAATTGGAACACAGTGTCTGTTGGGAAAACAACTACCAAAGAATGTAATCATTGGTGCAGCAGGGAAGTGCTGGATTTTTGTTAAAGCTTGCTTTCTGTATTTTTTAAGGTAACTTTCTACAGGCACTGCCCACCTCACATAACTGGCACAACTGCCCTCCTGTGCCAGCCTGCCTGCTTTTTTCTTCCAAGCTGTGTCTCCAAGCAGCAGCAGGAGTGGCTATTCAGGTGTGACTCTGCCGGTGCTGATCAAGGCCCCTGTGTCCCTGCCTGAGATTTTCCCTGTGACTCCCCTCACCTCCAGCCGCCGCTGCACTGAGTGTCATTCTGCTATATACTTGACCGAGGTGGGCTCTTTCTTGTAATGAGTTGGACCACAGCCTTCACTGGGATCTTCTTTCTATCATGTTTTACAGAATTTCTAATTTAAAATTGAGGGCATATTTAATTTTGCTCACCCAGGTACAGATTATGCCCCTTTTAATACTACATTCGGCCATTTCTAGGTGGGGATTGGTGAGGGAGGGAAATTTGATGCCACGGGGCATCTCCCCCTGGTCATCCAGCCAATCCTCCCTTCCAACAGGTGCTTGTGGAGCATTCCCGGGCCCTGCCCACTTCTTACAATCCCCTCTGCCTGACCCAGGCCACAGAGGGAAGACAGACATTGTGACCTTACCAGTTCCTCATGTTGAATACAGTTGTCTTTAGCTACCTGTCTTTAGTGAACTGTGATCTTATACGTGGCAGGAGTTGTATTCTCAGGCTTTCACCTCTGATCCCAAGTTTCAGAGCTGTCCTGTCACAAAACGCTGCACACACTCCGTGGGCGCCTTGGCTGTGTTCTCTGCGTCATGGCCAAGGGAGAGGCTGAATCACAGGTGGAGGCCGTACCTAAGTGTCACTCGCTGGAGGCAGGGAGGCTTGGTGGTGGTGATTTCTTGGAACCTGGGCGGGGGGAGGATGAGCTGGGTTAGAAAGTTGCTGAGCGTATGTAGAGGAGCTCTGTCCTGTGTTTATCCGATGGGAACACCTGTGCTCAGTAGAAGCCCCGGCTCCAGTCTCCCCTGTGGCTGTTGTGAGGCCTCCTTGCTCTTGCATGGATGATAGAGAACTTTATACATTTCTGGCATTTTCACTTGACTAAACTCGGCTAATTAGTGACGGTGGATACTTATTTAACTTTAGGGTTTTTTTTTTTCTTTCCTTTCTGCCGCTTCTGGCTCTAGGAGCCTAACCATTGAGAAAGACATGTAAGAAATATAAATACTGTGAATTTACTCTCCACTATTCCCTATTTTTTCCCCTATTTTGGGGGTGGGGTATACTCAGGTAACTGAAATTGACGCTTATGATAGGAATTTTAAAAATTCTGTTATGGAATCTCTCATCAGCAATTGCTTTTAAAAGGTTAACTGTATATTTCAGGATTACATGTCTAAAGTTATATAGTGTAAGTTACACAATGTATAAATTACACCTCGTATGTATTAAATGACATATTGTATAAAGATCTTTTTTTACAGGATTTAAATTGGATATATCAAGAAAAAAAATTTTATTGTATCCTTAATAATGCATGAATTCTAGAACTACATATTTATGTAGAAGTTTTGATTAAAGACCCTAGCTACTCTGAAGTTTTTGTAGAAGTTTAATCCTAAAGCAAATTTCTCTTACGTTATGACATGAATTACTGCTCAAAAGTCATTGTTAAATTATTTTTCTAGGGTTAAGTGAAAGACCCCTTCTAATCATTGCAGTTTAATCTGTGGCTAATATTTTATTTTCAGGGAAAACATTATCAGGTTTTGATTTCCTAGTTTACTAAATAAATTAATTCATGGTCAACTATTTGAAGAACTTTCTGTGATAAAAATCTTTCTACTAGTGTACATTATTTTCCCTGAATTTTGGTGTTTTGGTGCCATCTTGTGGCTGGACTGTGTAGTAACCTCAATACTCAAACACATTTCAGTGTCCTCGATAGGGTAAAAGATAGACTGGGAATGCTTTCCAAAATACAAATCATGTACCACTAGAAACCTACATTTAAAAGGCTGAGAATAGTTTGTTACTCGGTGAATGGACAAGAAAAAATAATAAGGAATTTGATATATGACTCTTGGTTTCTAAAATTCTGTTTTCATGATATTTACCCCTAGTTGCTGCTGTTTGAACGGTCTTGGATGAGCAGATGGAAGTCTTCAGTTCTGCACGAAGGAGAAGGGAACATACGGAGTGTGAAGTGGAGGGGCCATCTGATTGCCTGGGCCAATAATATGGTACAAGCAGTGTCCCTAACGCTGGTTCAGAGCTAGAAGGACAGCCAGACCGAGAGCCCTGCGACAAAGGGCAGGGATGGCGCTCCTGCCACTGCCATTTCTCTGGGTTTTGTTATATCCCCGTATCTCCTCCCTCTTTTTTTTTTTTAACATCTTTATTGGAGCATAATTGCTTTACAATGGTGTGTTAGTTTCTGCTTTATAACAAAGTGAATCACAATACATATACACATATCCCCATATCTCCTCCCTCTTGCGTCTCCCTCCCACCCTCCCTATCCCACCCCTCCAGGCGGTCACAAAGCACCGAGCTGATCTCCCTGTGCTATGCGGCTGCTTCCCACTAGCTATCTATTTTACCTTTGGTAGTGTATATACATCCATACCACTCTCTCACTTCGTCCCAGCTTACCCTTCCCCCCTCCCTGTGTCCTCAAGTCCATTCTCTACGTCTGTGTCTTCACTCCTGTCCTGCCCCTAGGTTCTTCAGAATCATTTTTTTTAGATTCCATGTATATGTGTTGGCATACGGTATTTGTCTTTCTCTTTCTGACTTACTTCACTCTGTATGACAGTCTCTAGGTCCATCCACATCACTACAAATCATTTCATTTCATTTCTTTTTATGGCTGAGTAATATTCCGTTGTATATATGTGCCACATCTTCTTTATCCATTCATCTGTCGATGGACATTTAGGTTGCTTTCATGTCCTGCCACTGACATTTCTAAAAGGTACATGTAGCGATTGATATCATACCCAGAGGGTAAAGAAATTACAATGCTTTTGGTGTTCATGGGAGAGTAATTTCCAACATATTCTGGGCTCTATCTTAGAGGAAGAAACCTGAGGCATGGAGAATAGCCAAGAAAATGAAAAGGCATCTTAATAATGAAAGGGCTGCATTGGAAATGTGGTCTTGAAAATACCATTTGCCTATTAGCCGAGGGCAAGTGCCAGGTGCTATGAAACAAGGGCAGGATGTTGCTGATTTTTCCTTTACTCTCAGTATAATCACAGACCCAAAATAGGCCTGCCTTTGAAAATGGGGATCCTAATTTTTGGTACTTCACTTATCTCAAGTTTACGCAATATGAGTAGGGCGAGTAGAAAGTTTAAAAATTACCTTTTGGACATCTGGCATAGCTTTTGGAATTTTGAGGTATAATTTAGCAAATCAGTGCTATTCCTTTTTGGCCTCACCGCATGGCATGCGGGATCCCAGTTCCCCAACCAGGGATCGAACCCATGCCCTCCATGCTGGAAGCGCAGAGTCCTAACCACTGGACCACGGGGGAAGTCCCCTGCTATTCCATTTTGAATGGTAGAAACCTCCCAGAATCTACCGTGCCAGTCAGGACTTTTCTTACTTCTCCTGGGTCACAGTCAAGGTCAACAGACGTGTGGCCTCTTGGTTTATTTTCATTTAGCTGCTTGCTTGATGTTTCCATTTGAGTACTTTAAAATGTCAGGCGTGTTTTTCTTTATATAGTGGTTTTTCAGAGTCAAAGCTTTTCTGAAAACCAAGCCCCGTATTTGTGGTGGAACAATACAATTAGAGATGTGACTTTCTTTTTGGAAATGCAGTTGTTGATATCTGTACATTTCCCACTTGTGTTGGATTTGAGTGGCCTGTGCCATCCACTCATAAAATCTAGTTTGCCTAGAAAGGAGGACAGAGGTTTTCTTTTGTTTGGGGTTTTCACAGGATTCTTGTGGAGTAGGAACGTTTCTGTGGCTCCCAGCAGCACCTAAAAAACACTGTCGATACTTCGGTGTACTGGTTATCCCTGATGTTTAGCAGTGGCCATTAATAAATTTTCTTTTACCTTCCTTCTGCCAAGGAGAGGATGCTTAATGCTCTTTTATTTTCCAGGGTGTGAAGATTTTTGACATCACCTCAAAGCAAAGAATCACCAATGTGCCCCGGGATGATATAAGCCTTCGCCCTGATATGTATCCCTGTAGCCTCTGCTGGAAGGACAGTGTGACACTGATCATTGGCTGGGGCCCCTCTATCAAGGTAGTTTTGCTTGTATTTCTCGTACATCTGTGTTGTTACAGAGCTACCGAAGGTGGTCCACAGGAGTCCGAGTCCTGGAATGGCTTCTCGGAACCAGAATATTTTCACCCGCATATTATTACCATGTGATAATCATTTCATGCTTGAATTCTTCCATATGCATAGATTTTCAGATCTATCCTTTCTCCTGAACTTCTCCATGTTCAGAATGGTGCTGCCTTTTTGATCCTTTTTAAATTTCCCATAACCCGATTGGCCTTAGCTCTATGTAAAGCATGTGTTAGGTGTTGTTGGCTCACCTGGGTCCCTTTCGTTATTGTTCTTTTCATTTCCCGTAACTTTGATTCTGAGCTTCTTCACTAGGACCGATGGTGGAAAAAGAAGGTTGAAATGAAATCGCCCTGCTTGCTCACTAGTAGTTTGGTGGAGTGAAGGCCCAGGCTTATTACGGATGATAAGATTGGGGGCTATTTTGTCACGTATAGTATCTGCCTATTATGTGCCTGGGTGAATAGAGCTATTCTGCAAAAGGAGGCCCCAAATCCATTCACCTTTATTTCATGCCTAGTTGTTTTTCTCGTATTAGATGTTTCAGAGCCAAAAGTTGTTTTCTTCCCTTTAAAAATATATACCTTAATCTATACAACGTAAACTAAAACTTAGCTGAGTTAAAGACGCTGTGAGAAAGTATCCCAGCCATAGTCTAATGGGAGAGCTCGGCTCTAAAGAGTCACACAGACCTGGGATCCATTCCAACTTTTCCACTTAACTTCTTGCTTGACCCTCTCTGAGTCTTACTCTCCTTATCTGTAAAATGGGCGTGTTAATTGTTCTCACATCACATGTTTCGGAGACGATTAAATGAAGAGCTTAGCATAGGATCTGGCGTATTGTACTTGATAGATATCAGTGTCATTGTTATGCCAGAAAATTCCAGAAAAGTCATGAAAGAGACATGGCTATTTAAACTTCTTCAGTGGAAAGAAAAGCATAAGAATTATTAATGCAGTGATTGTTCCCACTAAAATAAATGTTAATCTGAGGTAAAGTCTCGTTGGTACGATTCAGGTTCTCTTTCTGTCTTAATTGAACATGTGGTCATTGTTTCCATGTGTTAAATGAATACAACATGATTCACATTTAAGGTAACAGGAAGGAGGTTGTACCTGCAAAGTCTATGATAAAAAAGTGATTCCCAGTCTCCCTATCCCATGCGTGTGGTTATTGATCCAATAAAGTAATGTTCTTGATATTTTTTAAGTTTCTTAGATGGACCAAGTGGCTTTTTCCTCTGTTGTGATTTGCTTTTCTTTTGGTGAAAGACAAGGGAAATTAGTCTATTGGGATATGTGAAAAGTTTGCTGACTGTTACCAGAAATGCTTCCTCTATTAGGCTGAATAATGGTCCCAAAGACAGCAGGTCCTAATTCCCACCACCTATAAATGTTTCTTTATGCAGCAAGAGAGTCGGGCAAAACGTGTGACTAATGAAGCATCTTGAGATTACCCTGCATTGTCTGGGTGAGCCCTCTAAAAGGGAGTGCTACCCCAGAAGAGGAGAAGGCAGTGTGACCATGGATGCAGGGATTGGAGTGAGGCAGCCAAGGAATGCTGGAAGCCACCAGAAGCTAGACGAGGCGAGGAACAGATTCTTCCCTAGAGCCTCTGGAGGGAGCGTGGCCCTGCCGACACCTTGCACTTAAATCTTAGGGTTAGGACCCCATGCAGCTGCCGGGGAGGGGTGTGAGCCGAGGAAGCAGGAGGGGCAGATCCTTGAGACTGGAGTATGATTGGTGAGTCTCTGTGGTACGTAAAGGAAGGCATTATTGCCGGAGTGGATGGAGCAGGTGTGGAGAAGACGGATAGAAGATGACAGAAGGGATAGGGACAGAGGGAGGGAGGGGTGTGTGTTGTGATGGAGAAGATCGCGTAAGGGCTCTCTGGGACAGAGCTCAGACCACAGCACCTAGGGGATAGAATAGGCCATGGCCCAGCTGCCAGTGGTGTCATGTGTCCTTGTCTTCAGAGAGGCTGTAGGATGGCCAGAGACACCATCAGGCTTTGGCGTGAGTCCCAGCTCCAGCCTTGAGGTCCTGGACAGCTCTCAGAGCCTCTGTGTTCTCGTGTGTACATTAGGGCTGGTAGTATCACCTTCCAGGGGCGTCTGAGGATTGGAAGAGGCCCGGGCAGTCCTTAAGTTCTGTCACTGTCTCTCAGATCTCTCCACTTCCCTCCATCCCCCTGTCGGGTCCCCTGACTCTAGTTTTGCCCCCCTTAATTCTGCCCTAAACAGTGCAGCCAGGATGATCTTTTCAGAGTGTAGATCAGGTGATGTCAGTCTCCTGGTTAAACCCCTCCAGGATGCTCATTGCTCATAGGATGACATCTTCCTCTTTCATGATGATCTGCCCCCTGTGTTCCTGTCTAGCCCCTCCTTCCCCTATCCTCTCTGCTTCTGTCTGATTACGTTCCCGTTGAGGGCCCCAAGCTGTCAAGTTGCCCTTTGGCACCTGTCCTGTATCTCCTGCTTCAACTTACATGGCGCTTCTTCCAGGAAGTCTTCCATCCCTGCTAGTAGATGCCCCCTGCTCTGTATTTCTGTACTTCTCCATCACACTTAAGTAAATGCCTTATTTATTTGTTTGTCTCCCCCCACTGCACCACAATCTTCCTAAGAACAGAGCTCTATCTGCTTTACAAAGCCCTCAGCTCAGGACACGTGCCCAGTAGTTGCTAAAAAGTGCTAATTAATATTGCTATTTCATATATATACATATATATTATTGTTACACTTCAAACCACGTGGAACACTGCTCCATGTGTACTTTTATCAACACATTAAATAAAGCAGATGTTCTGTTGGCATGTGGAGCGTGCCTATTAGACAATTTAGTAGTTTCCCTAGTAGGTGTGGATAGAAGAGTGGATAACTTATACGAAGAGAAGGAAAATTGGGGGAGTGGACAGGAAATTGTCTGAGATGGACAGGAAACAAATGACAGAAGGCGGGAAATTGTCTGAGATGGACAGGAAACAAATGACAGAAACCAATCCAAGGAAAAAATAGCCTGTCACTTCTCAGTAAATGCCTGTACCTCCACAGCACTGGGTTCAAGTCCCGTGTCAGAGCAAGAGAGTACTGCGGCCCTCTGTGTCTGTGGGTTCTGCATCAGTGGATTCAACCAACCTCGGATTGAAAATATTTTGGGGGAAAAAAATCCAGAAAGTTCCAAAAAGCAAAACTTTAATTTGCTGGAAACCAGTAACTGTTTACTAACATTTACATTGTGTTAGGTATTATAAGTAATCTAGAAATGATTGAATGCATACAGGAGGATGTTCGTAGGTTATATGCAAATACTATGCCATTTCCTATAATGGACTTGAGCATCTTCAGATTTTGGTATCCTCCAGGGTCCTGCAGATACCAAGGGATGACTGTACTGTCAGGTAGTTGCCGTGTTCCTGGACAGTGATTTGGACATGGATATTAGCCAAACCAAACCTTAAAAAAATGTACATTGATCTGTCAATTCTACTTCTAGGAATTTATCCTAAGGAAACAAAAGTCCAACAGTTTTATACACGAATATGTTGATTGCACTATTGCTTGCATCAGAGATAGAAAGAAGAAAAAACTAATGTCTAAAATAGGATTGAGTAAATAAATTACAGTATATCCCTGTAATGAAATGCTATAAAGACATTAAAGAATTATGTAAGGATATTTAAATAATACATTAAATTATTTATAGTAATTTTAGGTTGAGAAAAGTAGCTTCCCCAAAAGTGTGGATTGCTAATAGTCTTCACTTTGTTCTGGGACCACAGATAATAATTTTTTTTTTCCCTTTGGGTTTTCTGTATTTTAGAGTTTTTCATATGGTAGCTTACTTAGGGTTGCAGCTATAAATTAACACAATCAATGCTGTCTAAACGAAAAAGGAAAAAAACCTAGTCCCTGATGAAAGTTGTATAAGATCAGTACTTAACTTGAGGTTCAGCCTTTTTTTTTTTATTGAAGTATAGTTGATTTACAATGTTGTGTTAATTTCTGGTGTACAGCAAAATGATTCAGTTATACATATATATATTCTTTTCCATTATGATTTATTTCATATTCTTTTCCATTATGATTTATCAAGTTTATTGAATTTAGTTCCCTGTGCTATACAATAGGACCTTGTTGTTTATTCATTCTATATATAATAGAATGCATCTACTAATCCCAAACTACCAATCCTTCCCTCCCTCAGCCTCCTTCCCCTTGGCAACCACAAGTATTATAATCTCTGAGTCCATCCATGTTGCTGCAAATGGCATTATTTTGTTCTTTTTATGGCTGAGTAATTGTCCATTGTATATATGTGCCACATCTTCTTTATCCATTCATCTGTTGATGGACATTTGAGGCACAGTCTTAACCTGGATGGCTGAACTTAACGTGAATAACGTGAATTTTTCTCATTTCTTATTACAAAATAGAATACATTTCTGTTAGAAAATATAGCAAAGAAAATATAAAGTATCTCTCGTCTTACCACCCTAAAACATCCACTGTTAACGCACATATGTGTTAAGGGTTGTGTGTAAGTGAGATATATACAAAAATAAATATATAAAATCTCTATCCAAACTGTATACATATAATTTAAAATAGGGATTGGCAAACTTTTCTGTAAAAGGCTGGTAGTAAATATTTTAAACTTTGCATGCTACATACTGTTTCTGCTGAGTATTTTTCCTTTTATTTCTGTTTTTCCTTCTCTCTCTTCCTCCCTCCCTCCTTCTCATTTTTTCAAGGCTTCAAAAATATAAAAATTATTTTTAGCTTCCAGGCCATAAAAAAAGCAGACCAGGGGCCGGGCTTTTGTTTGCCACCCCTGATTTAAATTATATAATACATTGATTTTAATATGCTCAAGAGAAGAAGAAGAGCATGTGACACTTTTGCAAAGTATTATTTAGCAACAGTGAAATGTTACTAATACGTGATCAGAAACACAAGACCTCCTGTGGGTGTTGCCCAGATTAGACACTGGGCATTTTTGCCTCTGCTTCTGTCAGAGATAGAAGGAATCTGTGAGTAGAGTTGCAGAGAATGGGTCATTGAAACCATATTAAAACTATATTAGGGGCTTCCCTGGTGGCGCAGTGGTTGAGAGTCCGCCTGCCAATGCAGGGGACACAGGTTCGTGCCCCAGTCCGGGAAGATCCCACATGCCGCGAAGCCTGCGCATCCGGAGCCTGTGCTCCGCAACGGGAGAGGCCACAACAGTGAGAGGCCCACGTACCGCAAAAAAAACCCCAAAAAGAAACAACAAAAAAAACTACATTAGTTTGCTTCCTTTCTTTGTCCTCGAATAAAACTTTACTGAAGAATAGTGTCAGAGGATATAAGTAATGGTTGCTATACGTCATTGAAGTTAATTTCTATCACTTAAGTCACAGGGTAGGTTGTGTGCATTCCATCTTGAGTGCTACACAGCTAATTTAGCAAAAGTACCATATAGTGAATGACATGTGATGAAGAGTTTTCTGTCAGATGAATTAAATAACCTGTGAATTTCTTTTCTAGATATGCTCGGTGAAGGAACGGCATGCCAGTGAAATGAGGGACTTGCCGAGCCGATACGTTGAAATAGGTATGCCTTCTGTGGTGTAAACCTTCAGAAGAGAATCCATGTTATGAAGGGGAGTCTTAAGGCTGTGTTCTTCAGGGCTCATCATTGGTACCTTGATGAAATAGATCAAGAGACTTCTAAGTTTTGAAATTTGGCTGTAGAGACCCTTTATTCTAACTCTATTTCTAATTTTTACACAATAATATTGTAGTTGGCTTTGAAGTTGAATGACCATGAGCTTGGGTTCTGGTTCTGTTATTTATCACCTGGACTTTGGACAAATTTCTGCGTGCCTCAGTCATTTTCATCCATAAAATACAGAAAAGAATACCTGTCTCACAGGTTGTTTGTCAAAATTCCAAGCATGCGTGCACAGCTCATAATACAGTACTCACACTTGGTATTGTCAACGTGTGCCTTCTAAATATTTATTTCCCTCATCACTGGTCTGGTCCAAACTGCCATAGTCTTATGTGGATAGTGACCCAGCAGCCTGCTAACTGGTTCATCTCTTTCCACTGTGAGTTACTGTACTCTAGTCCCCCGCACTGCAGTCAAAGTACAAATGAGCTGGTGTCACCACCCTTCAGTCCCTTCCCATTGTTCTTAGGATAAAGATGAGACTCCTTAACTTGACCTTGGGGATCTGCGTTGGCCCTCACCTGCCTTTCTAGCTTCAGCTCATAACAAGCTTCTCCTTAGTCTCTGTGCTCCAGTCACACTGGCCTTCCATCTGCCTGTGCTGCTGCTTCCCATCTCTCTGGAATGCTCTTCTTGCCTCTTTTTACTTCATGGACCCCTTATCATCTTTAATCATACCGCAGCTCAAGTGTTGCTTTTGTGGGAAGGCCCACTGGTCCTCCCTAAGCAGGTCAGATCCCCCCATGATAGGCGCGTAGCATTTCCCATTCTAGCCCTTGTTTGAGTTGCAGTGATCATGTGATTAGTCAGTGCATTTCTGTCTCTTCCACCAGACTATAACCTCCTTGTTTTTGCTCAGTGTTTTTTGTATCTCAGGGACCTGGCACCATACCTGGCACATAGCAGGTGCTAAATAATATTGGGTTGAATGAATCAGTGACTCTGGAAACAACTATTCAGGAAAAGTATGCCAAGGAGGCTATGCCACTACTTTTATAACTTAGTTTTAGGACCTAGTGCCAAAGTTACTCAAACAGAAAGGGTGAGAATGGACTGACTTTTGTCAGTTAAACAGAGTAAAAGCTCTTTTTGTATTATTTAGAGCTGAGTAATAATAGGAGACAGTTTTGTGGCAGAGAAGGTGTGCCATATTATATGTCAGCTGAAAAGTTTATTTACCCATTTGGATGGTGGATGGGGAATATACATTTGATGGGTTGTTATAACAGGATGAAGCTGAGATAAATCATTTGCACATGACTACTTTTTTTTTTTATTAATCTTTATTTATTTATTTATGGCTGCATTGGGTCTCCATTTCTGCACGCGGGCTTTCTCTAGTTACGGCAAGTGGGGGCTACTCTTCGTTGTGGTGTGCGGGCTTCTCATTGCGGTGGCTTCTCTTGTTGTGGAGCACGGGCTCTAGGCGCGTGGGCTTAAGTAATTGTGGCACGTGGACTCAGTAGTTGTGGCACACGGGCTTAGTTGCTCTGCAGCACGTGGGATCTTCCTGGATCAGAGCTCGAACCCGTGTCCCCTGCATTGGCAGGCGGATTCTTAACCACTGTGCCACCAGGGAAGTCCCGTGACTGTACTTTCATAAACAGAGTAAGATGTACCCACCAGGAAAATATGGTTGTAGCATTTAAATCTGGGATATTTTATACTTGAAGTCGGAAGCTGGTGGTAGGGTTTTAACAGTTCTGCTATTCTTTTGTTTTGCCTTAGAAGGATAAATACATAAATTCATAGTTCGGATTTCTCAGGGTCTGGATGAAATAGGTAAATACAGAATATAATGATACTGAGGAACTAGATAAGACTGAGAACTAGAAGATAAAGATAATTATTTCAGTATCTCTATTTTCTGCCCCTCCCCTGTCTACCAGAATAAAACCTGAACGTCTCAATGCATAGTGTCCTGAGAGGTAAGTATTAGAATATTTTAAATACAGATGAGTTTAAAAAAAAAAAAAAAAGGAAAGGCAAGAACTCTGGGAACTTTAGGATGTAAAAATTGCCAGGAAGGCATAAAAATGCAGCAATGTCATCTTCTCTCCTTAGTTGGTGTTTATTGCTTGCCTACTAGGTATGGGCCATTGTGCTATGTGTATTACCTGCTTTAGTTCACTGTCACAGCAGCCCTTTGAAGGGCAAGTAGTAGGCTTCTTATTCTATAGATGAAGAAAACTGAGGCTCAGGGTGGTAAACAACCTGTCCAAGGTCTTACTGCTGTGGCATTAAAATGGATAGAATCTAACCCTGCAGAACCACCAGGCAGGGAGGCCAGGCAGTTTGGCAAATTCCTGTCTGATCTTGGTAAGGTTGCATTACCTCCCTAAGCCAGACTTTCCTCACCTATAAAATGGAGGTGAGGGACTTCCCTGGCCATCCAGTGGTTCAGACTCCGTGCTTCCATTGCAGGGGATGTGGGTTCGATCCCGGGTCGGGGAACTAAGTTCCCACACGCCATGCAGTGTGGCCAAAAATTTTTTTAAAAATAAAAAATTTAAAAAGTAAAATGGAGATAAGACCTACTGTCTCAGATAGTTGGGAGAATTAGACATGATTCTAAGGTCTGTAACACTGTCCTTGGCACACAGTAGGTGTTCAGTGAATCACGGTGGTTATTATCACCGTGCAGACTTCCATCTCAGCTCCATGACTGCTAACAGCCGGCCCAGTGGTGGCCCTAGAGCCCTGGGATCACATTATTAAGGTGTGTTTTGTATGTACTACGATTTCCGTGAAATAGACCGTGTGCGAGTACTAACGGTATCACATTAGGGACATTTTACTACTATGGTTAATGGTTAAGTACCATTTTTTCCCCTCTTGAGAGCAAACCTTTAAGAATATAAACCATTTCCACAGCAGGAGGCAAAGTGGTTTAGATAAGAGTCCTTGACTAGAATAAAGGAAAAGTGAAATGTTAGGAGGTCTGGATTACAATTTGCTTTATGACAGTGTAAGCCACTGTTCTTTAGTAAATGAGGTGAAAATGACATTGAGATGAAAGAAATATCTGTAGCTGTACATTACATTTCTTAGAAGCCAGATATTTATAACTCTTCCTTATAAATCCGAATCTCAAAAACAATGTAAAAGTTATTCCTGTCAATAAGATATTCTTGTAAATGAAAGCTAATAATGATAATAAAGATGAAGCTTACTGGCCAGTCTCTAATCCATGAAGACATAAGGTTACACAAGGTTTGGGGGGTGTCATTTCCTCTTCCAAATTACAGTTTTAAAAGTAGGTTGTGGTCCATGCCTGCTGTACTTATTTAACTTAACTTGGGTCTCTTACTATCACAGGACTCCCTAACTCTCTGGCACTTTTTACCAAAGTCGTCCATGTTCTTAATGGAATGGTAGTTGGGAGCTGATACTATGTTGTTGGGAAATGAAGCCAATACTGGTGTGTCATTTTGGGGGCATCTACTGCCAAGGGCAGATAACTTACATGCAAGGAATTAATGATTGACTCCCTAGTCTCGATTTCATATGGAAGTCTATTTCAAAAAAAATAATAATCAAGAGAAAAGCTACATGGGAATCTACATAAAATGACAGAGATAAGCCAGGAAGAAAGAGAAGGAGAAGAAAATAAGGGACATCTTTTTCATTTTAATTAAGCAGAGTCCGTATTGTTAGTTTATTATATGCTGTGGCTCTATTTAGTACATTGTTCCATTTTCAGCCTCTTGATTGACTTGGAAATTGAAGGCCTTTTTGCATGGTGGTAGAGAGCTGTGAAATTAATGCCTTTCTTAGATCTAAGTATCTCTATCCACCTGTTAGCATTCTGACCCAGACACACAGGTTCCAGCAGTGGGACAGTTCTCCCATGCATGTGAATGACGAGGCTCACCTCCGTGTCTTAAGTCTCAGTAGAAATCAGGGCAGTTCAAGGTGTCCATAAGGATCTAGCTCTGTATGGTTTTCTGTTCTGTTAGAATTCAGTTTGATTCTCTCTAATCTATTAATTCTTCTGTTCTGCATTGAATTTTTTCCCCAACATTTTTTAATGAAAATTATTAAACATACAAAAAAACTAAAGCATTTTACTGGATCTATTTACTCGCTTCCTTGATTCCACAGTTAAGATTTTGTTATACTTGTTTTATTACGCATCTGTCCTCTATCCATTTGTCACTCAGTGCTGGAGACTCAAATACTTGTTGGAAGTGGAGTTAATAAATTTTCTCTACCATAAGTAGCAGTAAGAAATTGGAAGCACCTGAAGTAAGAAGTATATCTTGTTCATTTTATAACAACTACCACCAGCCACATGCTTAAATACATTACACACAGAATTTTGTTTAATCTTCACAGTGGTCCCAGTGGGTAGGGCTGCTATCCCATTTTATAGGTGAAGAAGCTGAGGTTTAGAGGGAACAAGTAACCTGCTCCAGATGCGGACATTCGGAAGCAAAGAAGGCAGCGTTTGAACACAGATAAGCCTAGTTTCAAAGCTGTTTCTCCTCACTGCTGTGCCATGCGTTCTTCCATGCGTGTCCTCCGCCTAGCCCCAAGCCCTCATGTGCAGCCAAAGTAACTGATGAGAAGAAAAGCAGCTTTCTGCAGGCACTCAGATACCAACCATGGGGCAGAAATTCTCCAAAGACCCTTTAAATATGCAGTGAGGATGTCTGCTCCCCTGTTCTACAAACAGCCAGATGAAATGGACATGCAGTAGATTTGTTTTTTTATTTTGGTTCAAATGAAGTATCTCATTTAGAAAAATAGAAATTTTATTTCCCCTTGTTGTATTCTGGGACTGACAGCTCTTCATCGTTTCTCCTCCAAATGCTTAGGGAATCTCTAGAACCTAGTTGCCTTGGATGTCTATCAAAATTGTTTCTAAGGAAAGGAAGTCAAATCCAGACAGTGATGTGATTCTTTGAGCCCTCTTGTGTGCCCTTTCTTAGTGTTTGGCTTAAGTTTAGTTGATGCATCAAGGCAGTTTTGGATTTTTTTGGGGGGGTGGGAGGGTGGTTAGGACTCTGAATGTGTGTATGTGTTTATTTTTTAATTTTATTTTATTGTAAGGACACTTCACATGAGATCTACCCTCTTAACAAAATTTTAAGTGTATGTACAGTACACTTTGTGCCTGTTGATTAGCAACTTTCTTTTTCCCCCTCCTCCCCAGCCTTTACAACCAAGGTTACTCTTTGATTCTATGAATTTTAGGTACAATGTTTGTCTTTCTGTGTCTGGCTCATTTCACTGAGCATAACGTCCTCAATGTTCATCCAGATCGTTGCATATTGCAGAATTTTTTTTTGAGGCCAAATAGTATTCCATTTTACATATATAATATATACCACATTTTCTTTATCCATTACTGTGTCGATGGCCATTTAGGTAATTTCTGTATCTTGGCTGTTGTGAATAGTGCTGCAATGAACATGGGAGTGCTAGTGTCTCTTCAAGATCCTGATTTCAGTTCTTCTGGATAAATACCCAGAAGGGAGTTGCTGGATCATATGGTGGTTCTATCCGAATGTTTTTTTTGAGGAAACTCCATACTCTTTTGCACGGTGGCTGCACATTTGCATTTCAACCAGCAGTGCATAGGGTTCCAACTTCTCCACATCTTCACCAACACTTGATAGCTTGTCTTTTTTTTTTTTTTCTTTAATAGCCTATTTACAGCTTAAAGTATAACTATTTAGTTTCGAACCTTTTGACCCAGAGGTCTCTGACCATCCCCTTGTCTGTGGTCTAAGCAGTGTGTGGTCAGCTTCTCACAGAGTCACTCTTTATCAGTCCTGCTTCGTGAGTGCTGAAGTTGAGTATCTGAGATAATCACATCCGCTTAGCTTTGTCACAGTGTATGCTGAATATCGATTAGAAAATATAGAATTAAATTGCAGGCTAAACTCATTTTATATAGCTCTGATTTACGTGTAATATTGGCTCCTGATTTGAATGTTTGTGTTATTTTGTCCATTGGCTCTTCTCTTCTGTTTCACTGCCACATATTAGGTCTTCTCCTTAACTTGCTGACATAAAGCATTGTAAAGTCACTTTTACTTCAATGCATCTGCTTCATAGCAGTCCCAAGGATGTTAAAATGTGAGTTCCAAATGTATTTTCTTAGCTCAGTGGTCATGCTGACAGAGTGTCCAAATTTCTCAAAGTTTATAGACATTATATCTAGTTGATTAAGAAATACTAATATCTGGTTATTAAAGGGTCAGATTCTCTTGGGAATAAGGCACTATCATAAACGGACCTCAATGCTTTTTCATATGTGAATATAAGACAAGGGAAGATAATTGTTCTTATTTATAAATTGCTTGACAAACTTTGTTTGCTTCTTTAAGAATCACAGAAACTAAAATCTATAGGGTATTACTTTATTTAGCTCCAGTGAAGATACCAAATCCTTCTGGGTCACATTTAGCTAACGGGCATTTTGCAAACAGCAAAGGGAAAACAAGGGCCCCAAATAAAAAAGCAGTACAAGTTCTATGTACTGCAGTGCATGGGAAATTCAAGGGAAGGGCGGGCACCCTGGCTGCATGCAGAACTGGCAGAAAGTAGTCAAGCCCTTCACTTCTTCTGTTCCTGCTAAGGTAGCACCATTTTGCCCTTAGCACCTCTGTGTTCTGATTTATGTTTTCTAGTGTGACATATCTAGGAAGAGTAAGATTTCAAATTCTACTTTTGCTTGCCTTCTACTTAAGGGACCTTAGTCAAGTTACTTAATATCACTGAGCTTCAAGGCCCTTTTGAAATGTATATAAGGTATTAATGGTGGAAAAAGATGGTGTATGTAAAATATTTAACATCCTCCTTGTCAGTATAGTAATGCTCATTAAATAGAAGCTATCAATATCACTGTTCTATTTCGTTAGAGAGAAAAACAGTGGTTTCTTTTAACAATCGGGAGACGAAAACATTGTGTTTCATAAAGTCAATTGAAAGGAAATGGGGGAAAGATATAAATAAGGATTTACTGAATTATTCTGAAGAGGTTAAAACATTTCATGATACCTTTCATAGGTACAAGTAATAATGAAGAGTATGAAGGTCTGAATACAATGATATTAAGTGAGATAACCTAGTTATGAACTATTTGGAGATGGTCTTTTTATACAGAGCCAAATAAAATCTTGACTTTTATTCTTTACAATTTAATATACATTAGTTTTTTTTAATCTATTTTAATGAAGTTTTCTTCATGAAAATTTTTTGAATGAACATTTTGTGAAATGTTCCTCTCTCACGTGTAACCAGCCTTCCTGCCCTTACCAGGCACATCTAGTCATGGTTATTGCCACTGTTTCCACCCCCATCTCCACCCCTCTGGGAACAAATTTTCCTACTTTGTATTCTTTCTTGCTTTACACCTGTTTCCATTCTTGCATAGCACATGGTATTTTAATTATTTCTTTAGCTTCTAGACTCACACTCTCTTTTAAGTCAGAGGCAAACTCTTCGTCTTCCTGATGCTTCTGGAAGTGTGTCTTCTGCCTAAGTGGTGCTCAGTAATTCTTTATTAAGTTGTTGATAACTCTCAGAGATGTAAGACCCAAGGTACAAGAAAGCTCTGTCTTATTCACTTTTATTTCAATCACATGCCAATCTTTCAGAAACTTAGAGCATGTATGCTATTGATGGCCCAACAATATTTATGCATTTGTGACTGTAATCCCAGCCCTGGGTTATATCAAGTTGGTGTCTAACCCTGATATGTTAACATTTTGTGCTTGGAGGATTCTGAGAAGATGGTGGTAGTGGCCACATAACTGTTCCATCTTCCTGAGTCCTCAGGAACAACTGGATCACGCAACCAAAAACCCATAGAGAACACTCACAGCAAGGTAGCCCTAGGAACCTCAAGATACGAGCAAATGGAAAATCCACCAATAGCCACGGGACCCGCTATGGTTCCAGTGTCTGTATGAGAGAAAGCAGAGGGAGCAAGGGGGCTTCTAATGCATTTGAGATCAGGAGATCTCCCAGACAATCAGCAGGTGTTTTCTGGAAGACACCCAGGCTGCTCTGAGAGGGGTGGGTGCAGGGCTGCAGTTAGGGTGAGCGGCTCGGGCATCCCAGCAGCCCCTGGGAACTCTTACAGTTGAGTGGCCAGTGTTTCCTGACAGGGCCGGGCTCACACAGGAGAATAAATCCTGAGCAGTATGGGCATGATAGAAACAAAGAGAAGGTCCAGATAAAAGTAGGGAGGGGACAGAGCCAGGAAATCTCAGAAAGCAAGGGACCAGATTTTTAAAACTATGTGAAAACTATGAATGAGGGAACTCTTGGAGGTTAGAAGAGTTATCTCAGTTCCTCCCTCCTCCCAAGAGATCAGTGGCTGATTTCACCTAGAAACAAGTGCAGAAAAGTACCGAGGTCAAATCCCATACCAAGGTTTAAGAAAAAGTGAATAAGGAGCAGAATAACATCCTTGGCAATGAAAGCACACCAGACAGAAACACCCACAAAATAGATGATGACTGTAATGTACTGTTTCAGAACAAGCTCTAAGATAGTTTAAAGAAGGCATGGGGGCTTCCCTGGTGGCGCAGTGGTTAAGAATCCGCCTGCCAATGCAAGGGACACAGGTTCGATCCCTGGTCTGGGAAGATCCCACATGCCACAGAGCAACTAAGCCCGTGCACCACAACTACTGAGCCTGCATGCTAGAGCCCGCGAGCCACAACTACTGAGCCCACACGCCACAACTACTGAAGCCCATGCGCCTAGATCCTGTGCTTCACAACAAGAGAAGCCACTGCAATGAGAAGGCTGCACACTGCAATGAAGAGTAGCCCCTGCTCACCGCAACTAGAGAAAGCTCACCTGCAGCAATGAAGACCCAAGGCAGCCAAAAATAAATTAAAAAAAAAGAGAAGTGATGGAAGGCATGAAAGAACAACAAAAATCAGAACTAAAAAAATTTCAAATGAGGTGACAGAACTTGAAATATTTATAAATAAAAGATTATTTCAGAAATGAAGGTTTAACTGGAAGGAACACAGGAGCAAATAGACACAAAGACAATACTGAAAGAAGAGAAATAGAAGACGAAAAAATTTTCATCACAAATAAGGGGAAGAAAAGGTTTATGATTAAATGATAAACACTGAGACAGGCAAAGATAATTCAGCCTACAAGTAAGAGTCATGGAAAACAAAACAAGGGAATGGAATAAATACCAAAAACAGTAATTCAAGAAAAATTTCCCGAAACTACAGAGAAACAAAACTAGAAACTATAAATTAAAATAGTACTGTTGTGTATCTGGAAATTATGACCCACGATGAACATCTTCAAGATATTTGAGTAAAATTACTGGACTTTAAAGACAAAAAACATTGGGGGGCATCTGGACCTGCACTGTCCAATATGGTAACCACTTGCCACTTATAGCTGTTAAGTGCTTGAAATATGGCACGTGTGGGCTGAGATGTGCTGTATCTAGGATTCCAAAGACTTAGTATGAAAATAAAAAGTAAATTATCTCATTAATAATCCTTTATGTTGTTAAATGTTGCAATGACCATATTTTGGACATGCTGCATTAAATAAAATACTTTTAAATTTCACCTCTTTTTACTCTTTAATATGGCTGCTAGAAAATTTTAAAGTTATGTTTTTGGCTTGTGTTAATATTCTGTTGGACAGCACTGATCAAGAACTCAAGCCTCTCTTCTAGATCAGAGCTTTGTACACAATTGTCCTCTTTCTGGATCCAAAGAACTTCCTTGAATAAAATTTTTATGTGAATAGTCCCTCTGAAACTTTCTTCCTCTTTCTCTCTTATTCTGCATAGAATCTCTTTCTTTTTTCCTTGAATTATTTATTCTAGCACGTCTAGGAATGCTTCATTCTCCTAAATAAACCAGAGCACTGCAGGCCTTTCATCCCCATCAGGATGAAGGCTGTGTTGCAGCTGTAATGTGCATCTTTGCTTACCTCCATCACAATCCCAGGGACCCCAGAGCACTTCCTGCAGGGCCCCAGAACCATTGACTCACTTTCAGAACTCTTTGATCTGAAGAATAGCTACTGCCTTTTGTGGCTCCCTCTAGAAATTCTGCATTTTTCTCTCCTCGCCGCCCCCCGCCACCCCCTAGCTTTTGCTTTCTATTTTGTTTTAGTGCTTTCCAACACAATTTGTCTTTTTCTTTATGACTTATCTTTTCCAGATAATGGAAAGATGAGCTTCCATGGTATGAGACCTATAAACCACCTGTATTCAAACTGGTTTTCCTTCGGAAAAATTTTTTCATTAGTTATTAAAAATCATTGTCATGTGGAAAAATTAGAATTTTAGAGAAAATAAACTGAAATTTTGGTTGTTCCACTAAAATTTTGAAGTAGAAAGGCAGTAATTACTTGAAGATATTTTATAAAGCCAGTCCATAAAATTTTACATAATTTACATATGTTCCAGAAGAATAAATACTACCATTCAGTGTTTCTTTCTCTAAATCTGTTCATTAGTATCTGTTCATTAAGAATAGTCTTTATACTTTCCTGTTCATTCTTTTATTTAATTTTATTTATTTATTTTTAACATCTTTATTGGAGTATAATTGCTTTACAATGGTGTGTTAGTTTCTGCTCTATAACAAAGTGAATCAGCTATACACATACACACGTTCCCATATCTCTTCCCTCTTGCATCTCCCACCCTCCCTATCCCACCCCTCTAGGTGGTTACAAAGCATCGAGGTTCAAAGAGGAAATCAAAAAATACCTAGAAACAAATGACAATGTAGACACGACCCAAAACCTATGGGATGCAGCAACGGCAGTTCTAAGAGGGAAGTTTACAGCAATACGATCCTACCTTAAGAAACAGGAAACATCTCGAATAAACAACCTAACCTTGCACCTAAAGCAATTAGAGAAAGAAGAACATAAAAAACCCAAAGTTAGCAGAAGGAAAGAAATCATAAAGATCAGATCAGAAATAAATGAAAAAGAAATGGAAGGAAACAATAGCAAAGATCAATGAAACTTAAAGCTGGTTCTTTGAAAAGATAAACAAAATTGATAAACCATTAGCCAGACTCATCGAGAAAAAATGGGAGAAGACTCAGATCGATAGAATTAGAAATGAAAAAGGAGAAGTAACAACTGACACTGCAGAAATACAAAAGATCATGAGAGGTTACTACAAGCAACTCTATGCCAATAAAATGGACAATCTGGAAGAAATGGACAAATTCTTAGAAATGCACAACCTGCCAAGACTGAACCAGGAAGAAATATAAAATATGAACAGACCGATCACAAGCACTGAAATTGAGACTGTGATTAAAAATCTTCCAAAACAAAACAAAAAGCCCAGGACCAGATGGCTTCACAGGCAAATTCTATGAAACATTTAGAGAAGAGCTAACACCTATCCTTCTCAAACTCTTCCAAAATATAGCAGAGGGAGGAACACTCCCAAACTCATTCTACGAGGCCACCATCACCCTGCTACCAAAACCAGACAAAGATGTCACAAAGAAAGAAAACTACAGGCCAATATCACTGATGAACATAGATGCAAAAATCCTCAACAAAATAGTAGCAAACAGAATCCAACAGCACATTAAAAGGATCATGTACCATGATCAAGTGGGGTTTATTCCAGGAATGCAAGGATTCTTCAATATACGCAAATCAATCAATATGATATAGCATATTAACAAATTGAAGGAGAAAAACCATATGATTATCTCAATAGATGCAGAGAAAGCTTCTGACAAAATTCAACACCCATTTATGATAAAAACCCTGCAGAAAGTAGGCATAGAGGGAACTTTCCTCAACATTCCTGTTCATTCTGACACCAGTGTCTCCAACCAGCCCTTCATGGATTCAACCTTAATTTAAAGAATACACTGAATCATGATAGATCTTAAAACAATCCTGTTTTGTTGCATTAGTAAGTAGTAATGGAAAAACAGAACCCTGAAATGTCATTCATTCTGAAATGTCTTTTTTTTTTTTTTAATGCAGAGTAGCTGTAGACATTTTCCTAAACTAGGACCTCATACCAGGAAATGAGTCCTCTTTTTTACATGATATCATTACTAATGGGTATTAATGGAGATGAATTTCTAAGTGGTAGAATATTCAAAGGTAAGAAAAGCAGCCATTATTTTAGAACTCTTAATTTGTGACTCAAAGGGTGTGACTATAATTGCAATTTTGTTTTCCATAAGATTTCTGTTGATATGAAATCATTTTAATAAAATGAGAAGAATTATTTAATTGCAGCTGTATCTGAATGGTGATAACTTGCTTAACTGTGCCTCTGGATATCTTGACAACACTTTTTATATAATACCACATCTTTTCTTCGTAAATAACATTTTTTTGTTTGTAATTTAGTTATTTCATGTCATTTCAACTAAATTATTACCTGTTTTCAATTAGTAAAATGGTAGGATTTAGTACTTAACAAATAAGCATTTTGTTATAGTATCTGGAATTGAGAAGGAAACATCTGCTTCTTCACATCTGTCCTTATTTTCTTTAAGAACACATTAGATTTCCTATTATGTTCTTAATTAAAGAACAGGAAGTTTTCTGTGTTATTAATGCAAGTTCTTGAGGATAGAAATCAGGATGTAGAGGAGGAAAGATTTGGGTAGAATTGTTTTCTAGTTTCTCTGATCTGTATCTTGTGGCTCATTCCTATAAACCAAAGCCTTGATGTGGATTTGGTTACCTTTAGGAGGGATACTGTGTGATGCTCCTTGTCAGTGAGCCTAGGCAGCCCCTTTGGCGTCTCAAATGGGGAGAATACCTTGTTCACCCACCATTTCTTAGATGATGCTCTCCCTCGGGTGCCTATGGCAGACAAGCCCATCAAAGGCTCCATGTGATTCCCATGAAACAGTCTCTGTAGCATCTTTGATTGCTCTTCATCCAAGTTGCTGTATGCGTAACATTTCAACGATGGAATGCGCTTTAGTAAAAAACACAAGTCCATCTCTACCAAAGAGTTTGTGCAACCTCAGGAGTGCTGGCATCCAAGCCCTCCTGTTAACAGGCCTGTATGTCTTCCTGAATGTGAGACTGTCACCTCTTTGATCAGTAGGTCATGTGTGGCCCACACTGTTCAATAGCATCTGCGCATTCCAACCCTCCTGTCTCTCCCCACTCCCCCCTGCCCACCCCCTACATTCATAGGTAGCACTAGGGAAGCTTCTCCAGAACCTTCTGTGCCTGGCTACACGCTGCACGTGCTCGTCTCTGAACACGTGGTTGTGGGAAGTTCTCTACGCATGTGCTTCGTGAGAATATTGATCACATCACCACTTTACCAAAAATTATTTTCAAGTGCCTAGATAAGAATATTCAGTTCAGGTTCAGCGGGTGAGAAAACAAGTCTTCACGGGAGAGCTGGCACCATTTGGACTCCCATTGTATGGCTCTGTCCTGGGCACCCTGACCACCTATGCAATCCCACCCAGGACAAAGCTTAAGAAATGTTATCCTTTTTAATATTTATGTTATTAACTACTTAGTGTTTTTTTTGATTATCCTCAGTCTCATTTTGGTGTGAAAATAAAATTTTGAAAACAGTTAAATAAGGAGCAGGCGTTGAAGATCAGCCCAGTCAAGTAACACTAAGTGATTTATGAGGAGGGTGGAGAGGAGGAAGAAGAAAAATTCAGTCCCCCCTCAGTTTATGTGTTATGGGTTTTATTTCTATTCTGATACCTTTATTTATACATGGGAAAAGTCATACCCACAGAAATTAAAATGAATTATCCAAGTTCAGTGTAATTGCAGTTATGACCCAGATTTCCTAACTTCCCATTCAATATTGTTTCCAATATGCTACACTGACTTCCCCTGCTTTGGAAAAGATGGTCATTTTATCATAAAAGTTAACTAAACCTGAAGCTAATATCACAGAACTGTGGAGAAGAACTGAATCAAGAAACTCTTAGAAAAAGTGGTGGGTTCAAATGAGAGTTTACTCTCAAATGAATCTGTAAGTGCCGTGTATGATTCCTGGAAGAGTCTTTTCCTGGCACTAATATTGTATCAGTTGGCTTTGCTGCATAACAAACCATCCCAAAACTTAGTTGCTTAAAACAACAGTCATTTATTATAAATATTACAACAGCTAGTCATTAGAATCATACTGTAGCAATATTTGTACTTCTACCATTGAGCCTTCTATAAGATCTTTGAGGTCCATTGTAATTAAATCTATATACCTCTTAGGTGATGCAATAGAAGAAACAGAACTTCTACGTTTTAATGACTATCTTTTAAAAGGAAAGAGAAATTTCTTATTTTCTCTGACCTTTATTTCACTGAAGAATTAATGGAGTTTCATCCTAATGTAATGTGTATTTACACTTTTTTCTTTTAAGTCTAGATATAATGTTTATTAAATGTTTAAAAAGGAGTAATAGTTTCATAATTACAAATAGCATTTCTTGTGACCATCATACCACTGTAATGCCCTAATTGTGAAAGATTGAAATTTATGTTTAAATTATTTAAAAAGTATTTTTGTCACTAGTAATATTTTTAAATTATTTAAAATTTTAATATTTAAAAGTATTGTTATCGATAATCGTTTACATTGGGTTTTATAGATTTCAAAGTGTCTTCATGGGATTTAAATGTCATTTTTAAACTAACTAGATAGTGTCACTCTTCACCATTCATGCTGCTGTTATTGTCGAGTTTGCTTTTTATTTGTAATACAAATTTTCAAGCGTAAGTTCCCAGATATTCTTTTGGGCTACTGATTATTGTCCAGAAAGTATGTTTATCTCTGTCCCCTTTTTGTTAGATTTCTAAAATGAGTCCATCCTGCGTTCGTAGTCGACGTGTCCTTTCCTTTGTGTGCTGCTTTTTGCTGCTAACGGTGAATCTTCTCTCCCTTTTGTTTGCAGTGTCTCAGTTTGAAACTGAATTCTACATCAGTGGACTGGCACCTCTCTGTGATCAGCTTGTTGTACTTTCCTATGTAAAGGAGGTTTCCGAAAAAACGGTAATTTTTTTTTTCACCCCAAATACAATAGGGTGGGTTCATTTGTAGCATTTTTACCCAGATGAAGTTGCCCGTGAAGGGACTCAGCTCCAGTCTGAGCAGAACTTCCTGACCTATTAAACAACGTCAGCAGAGATTACCCTGCAGGCTTCGTGTATTTACGTTTCAGAAGCTCCTACTCGTTGGTTGCCTTTGTTCCTTTTGCCAAGCAAAGGGGAGTCTTTTTTTTTTTTTGCCTTCCCTTTTTTCCATCTCTCTTGGTATTTTAGTCGAAAGGAATGAAGGATTCCTCTTGCCAAAAGGCCAAGAAACTAAACTGACACAGTGCATTAGCAGAAATGACAGCAATGAAGTTGATGTGTAGCATCAGCAGGGGTCCCTGTGGTCAGAGTGAATTACAGAGAGGGTGGTCCATTACTTCCTGTGGTCCAGATATATTTGTTTACTTCCCAGTGGCCCAGTGATTCTGAGTAGCTTGATTCTTGCTTTGAAATTAGATTGTTGCTAAGTCTCGGTTATCACTGCAAATGATGTTATGAAATGTACGGCTCATAGGAAGCGGCAGAGAATCTGCATTTCATTATACAGGATTTTGGAATGAAGCCCGTTATAGGGTCCAGTGGAGGGGCCTGCATACTGAGTCTTTCTTTGAAGCCTAGGTCGGCCCCATTCCCAGTTTGTCTTTATTGTCAGAGTCCAGAGTTCCTGTCAGGAAGGGGCCAGGGGTGGCTTCAAGGCATAAACAAGGAGAGTTTATTGTAAAGGATTTGCTTTGGGATGCTGTGGTATGGTATAAAAGAAATGCAGTTGATCGTCTAGCTCTTTACAGTGAGTGGGTTCTCCTTGTCTGTATCCTCTCTCTCTCTTTTTTTTTTTCCTTTTCAAATAGCAAGGAATAAAATGGGGAGAAGAACCCTGGGAGTCCCGGTTTTGAAGTGGTAGCTGCTCTCCAACATTTCTCTGAGCGAGCTCTTGCATCAGGAAGCCATCGCTATAGTAACCTGGAGCTCTGAGTGCCCATGTTGCTAGGCAATGGCATGCAGTAGACTTAAGTGAACACTCAAACCTGCTAAAATCAATAGGGCTGGCTTCTCGCCCTGTGCAGGACATCAGTTTATTATTATTTCATTTATTTATTTTTTTGAAAATAAAAGCATTGGCTCCGGAGGGAGTAAATACAGTGCTTTTTGATGAGGAACGTGGGGAGCATTCAGGATATGATTGAAAGACATAAGAAAAGAGGCAGTAAAATGACAAAGGGAAGGCCTAATAAACAGTTGACCAAAAAAAGAAAGAAGGGAAGGAAACCTTTGTTAATAAGAGAGAGTATTGGAAAGGAGTAAAAACCAAGAAAAGCCAACCTCAAAGAGCAAATTAGAAAATGGAGTTTTTTCAGAGGAAGAAGTGAGGGTCTTGGAGGTGCTTTAGAAATGTGTGTGTCAGTGTATATAACTCTTCATTTTCTCTAACACCTAAGGACACCTGAAATCCTTAAATACAGAAAGAACTGATCAAATTAAGGCAGAAGGAATAAAGAAGCAAGCTTGGGGCCAACCACGCCCCCTTTTCTTTTTCACATCAAAAAGTTTAACTGCAACAGTAAACAGAATTCGTTTTTATATCAATTGTAATGCTATCCCAGCATATTTTCTTCATTACACCTTTTACATATGTGCCCGTTCCCGCACAGTTGCAGTGATAGTTACAAGCTCTTCTGTGGCCATAATTTTAGGAGCACCATTCCATTCTCTCTGCATATGGCTGTGCAGTCTCCCATCACCTTTCTGGTGGTTGTGAACTGTTTCATCTGGTTGATATAACCTAATTTATGAAGCTGTTCCCTTAATGTTTTGTTTTTCTTCCATTCATTAATAAAGCACGTGTGTTAAGAATGGTGCTCAGCATGGAGTATCAATGATCAACAAGACCAAATTCCTGCTCCTAGGCAGTTCACGCATAAGCAGGGCTGTTAGACCAGTGAACAAAAGTTGTAAAATAATGATAAGATGGATTTCTCATCCATCACCTTGCTGATGGATTCCTTACACACATGAAGGAGCTATTTATATGGTCTAGCAAGGTGATTTTCTTTTAACATTATTTGGTTCAATTTTTTTTTCTATTTTGCGTTTCTAATTTTGATATTTTTTGTCATTGTTATAGCTGTTAATTTTTTAAATAGTCAAAATTTTCAGGTTTTTCTTTTCTGTTGTTTTAAAAGCAAAATATTTGTCATTTCTCCACAGATGTGATAAATTATCCTGTATATTCAGTGGGGTTTTTTCCTCTAATAGTGGATCTTTCATAATTGCTTTTTATTTTGGACTCTTTTAAATATATGAGATGCAAAGCTGACGTAATCACTTCTCAATTAACCTAACAAAATTGATCAAAGGAATCTTCGAGGCTTACTGTTTTACTGGGGAACCTTGGAGAGTTGGGAGTAGTTCTGGATTTCTTTCATTCTGTTCCTTTCATCTGTGTTCTCTGTACAAGTGCCACACTGCTTTAGGTCTCGCTGCTTTGGAAAATAGTCAAGTGTATCTTTCGTGCCTCTGTGCTGAATATTCAAAGAGCTTGAGTTTTATAGTAGAACAAACTTGATTTTAAATCCATAGTCCCAGTTTTTCCACAAATCCCAGTCTCACTGTTTACTTATATAACTTTGACCTCAGTAAACATTTCGATCCTCAGTTCCTTCATCTGCAAAATTAGGAAGAAAAATACTTACTGAAGGGTGATTTAAGGACTCAGCAAGAAGAATCTGTGGACAGTCACCTACTAGGCTAGTGAAATTGTCATAGGCCCTCAATAAAGCATCTTTTCCCCTTCTATCTTGATCTAGAATGGCAGTGTCCCAAACTGTAGTTGGCACATTAAGCTATGTGCCTATCCAAGTTGAAATTAATGAAAATGAAATAAAATTTAAAACTCAGTTTCTCAGGCACAGTCATCCCATTTCAGGTGTTTGATGGCCACTCGTGACTCAGGTCTACCACGCTGGGCAGTACGGGCACAGAACATCTACATCATCTCAGCAGGTTTTGCTGTAGACGTAACTCTTAGACTCTGGCTTCTCAGCATCCCCAGTGAAAGGACTAGTAGTGGCAGTGGTCTGGATCATGGAGCAGTTTATAATGTAATTTTCACTCTGTCTCATATTTGTGAAGAAGATGTAACAGAGTTATCTAAGGATGTGGCAGCCGTCCCTTGGAGTTGAGAGGGCTGCAGTGGTGGACCGCTGACATAGTACAGTGGTACCTGTCCTGTGTATCTCATCCAAGAGGTCAAAATAAACCACTGCTATGAGGCCGTCCACGGCAGGTGGTGAGAAAGGCTTAGACCTGCTGAATTTACAAAACCAAAGCACTAATTATGGCTACCTAGAATTAATTTGTATCATTTTTTTAAATATGCTGTGACACTTGGCCACTTAGTATCCATGTGATTTTGCACAAGGCACTACTTTTCCTTTTTGTTTTTCTTAATTTATTTTTGGCTGCGCTGGGTCTTCGTTGCTGCGTGTGGGCTTTTCTCTAGTTGCGGCGAGCGGGGGCTACTCTTCATTGGTGCGTGGGCTTCTGATTGCGGTGGCTTCTCTTGTTGCAGAGCACGGGCTTTGGTAGTTGTGGCACGCGGGCTCAGTAGTTGTGGCTCGTGGGCTCTAGAGCAGGCTCAGTAGTTGTAGCGCACGGGCTTAGTTGCTCCATGGCATGTGGGATCTTCCCGGACCAGGGACCGAACCCGTGTCCCCTGCGGTGGCAGGCGGATTCTTAACCACTGCGCCACCAGGGAAGTCCCTAATTTGTATCATTTATAGAAATGTAATTCAAATGAGACTTTCTTTTTCCCCTTAGGAAAGGGAATACTGCGCCAGGCCCAGACTGGATATCATCCAGCCACTTTCCGAGACTTGTGAAGAGATCTCTTCTGATGCTCTGACTGTGAGAGGCTTTCAGGAAAATGAATGTAGAGATTATCACTTAGGTGAGAGACATCAAGGATCTGACTCACGTTATTTCTTATATGTACGTTTTTTCCCCTCCACTTGAGTAGCACAACCAGGAATTTAAATTAAGGTGCTGAAAGGCTCTTAGAGCCTATCTGGGCAGGCCTTTTATGTTGAAAATGAAGGCGTCAAGGCCCAGAGATGCTGTAGAACTTGCTTGAGTTCCCACAGCAGAAGGGAGGGGTAGAGATGAGGCCAGGACCAAGGTGAGGAGGCTTTGTGGCCTTTGTTCTTGTACTTGGTCTCCTGTCCTAACTATTTCATGTGACGCCTGACTTACACTGATGCCAAGCAGCATGGTCCCCTAGTTGGCGTATCACTCCCAACGTTATATCCCTAGAAGCTGTACTCTGGGTTGCCAGAGAAATTGTCTGTCTTTGACCGAATGCTCAGAGCTTGAGAGAGCACCTGGTCCATACTGGGCTTTCACTGAGTATTTGTTGAGTGGATGCATGAATGCACTTAGTCACTGCTTGGAAATAAAGGGAGAACCATTGCTTTGTAGTCATACCAGGGGCCTCTGTGTTTTGATGTCATCATATCCTTGAAAGATACGTTGATGAGAAAATAGGACAGCTTTGGCTGTTGAGAAATTCTTTGCTGCTTTAAAAACAATAGACATGTTTTGAGAATATTTTCAGTTCTCATTTTTGTCAATGAAGAAATATCCTATATCTGTTAGAGCTTTCTTAGATGAAACCCTTGATCAGCTGAGAAATGGGAGTGGATATTCTGGACTTAGCAAAAAGCAAATGTGATTCACAAGTGAAAGCATCCAGTTGAGGTATTTTTTGCTCAGAGCAAACCGCTGCACATTTAGAAACCCTTCAGAACAGGTTTTATAATTGAATTCTTCAGGAAACCCTTACCATCGGCATTGCTCACAACATGCTGAAATGATAGATGATGTCTCCAGGGCCTGGGGCATCTGTCATTTATGCTTTAGATGGCCTTGACCTTGAACAGGAGGAAACATTTATCGCCAACTGTGGGGTGTAATTGTTCTGTAAAAATAGAACTGTGCTGTAAATGGCCATCAATAAAGTTTATAT
This sequence comes from Neophocaena asiaeorientalis asiaeorientalis, assembly GCF_003031525.2. Classification (NCBI taxonomy): domain Eukaryota; kingdom Metazoa; phylum Chordata; class Mammalia; order Artiodactyla; family Phocoenidae; genus Neophocaena; species Neophocaena asiaeorientalis. The sequence continues at coordinate 119,423 of NW_020173721.1, read as the reverse complement.
ACAGTAGATAAATTATATACAATAGACATGGAGAATTTTGAGCGCTATCTTTCAGCTGAGGTCAGAACGTTAATATAGGAAACAGAATTTTTAAGCCTACCTTATTTTTTTCGAGTCTTTTTGGTACTTTCTCCCTCCTTCCCTCCCTTCCTTCCTCCTTCCCTTCCTTCTTTTTTCATTCAAATCATTTTACGTGTGAATATTTTTTAAAGCACTGGAATAGACTCTATCATTCTCTACCTGTCTCTCACCCCTACCTTCAAACACAGCCAAACACATTTATTCCAAAGGTAAGAGAGTTTTCTGTTCGCTTGTAAGTTGGGTAGCCTAACCCTGTCCCCCGGCACCAAACCACTGCCAAGGTTTCTACTGTTGAGTCACCCAAGTTGTTGCTCTCTTATCTCTAGAATACTCGGAAGGGGAGTCACTCTTCTACATTGTGAGTCCAAGAGATGTTGTCGTAGCCAAGGAACGAGACCAGGATGACCACATCGACTGGCTCCTTGAAAAGAAGAAATATGAAGTAGTCTTGCTTTTACTTAAAAGTATTGACACGTCGGTAACAGAGAGGGGCTAAAAGGGTTTTGTAATAAATCTTTCATGTAGGTGAATTAGAATGTTCTAAGCTAGTAATATGTAGGAGGCCAATAACTTTCCGATACTCTTTTCGCAAGTTAGAGGGAATAAAGACTGCAAGGAAGTTGACTGGCCTTACTGTTCAGTGGAAGAGGCATTGGTGATGGAGGGAGGGGTGGGTTCGATCCAGCCTACTGATAAGTTTATTTGGTGGTTTTTCAAGAAAAATAAAATAAAGCTAGTATTTCAAAATCATCCATTTGGATATTTTAGTGAAATCATTTATTTTGTGCTTATATCATGTGTAAAAAGTAAAGCTATCAGACTATACTCAGGAGGGTTTGGACTACCTGTTCAGATGGAATGAACAGGTAGTTGTCCACGTCATTGAGTCTTGGTTCAGACTAATTTGAGTAGGTAATGCCCCATCATGGCTTTTTTTAAAAAAGAAAACATTTTAAAGTTTTAATAGCTGCAAAGGTATTATTTCTGTTGGTTTAGTTAGAGAAACTCCCTGGATAGTCTTATATGCTAATCAGCCAAAAACAAACAAAAAATCATCCACTTACTTGGTGCTTTAAGTCTGTAACCACCTGAAAGGATTTGGAAAAAAAAAGTTTTAAATTTATAAACTCTTTGGAGTCTAGGTATGGATACCAAGTTCATACCCCAGTTATTACCATTATTGCTTTAGATCCAGCAGCTTCTTAAAGAAATAATTTTGTGTTTCAAACATTTGTGTTCAAGGAATCATTGTAAACTTACCAAAATACAAATAAAATCAGAGATTTTCAAAATCTTAGTGTAGTTGTACCTAAATGTATGCATATAGGTTACTTTTTATGCTTCATAAAGGAAAAGTGCCCCTTGATTAATATATGTCATACAGATTTAGCATGACAGATTTTTTTGTTTGAACGTAAGAGATTTTGTTGTATTTTGAGTTGCGTCTGAAATGTGATTCCAGGGTCCTAATGTGGAAATGAATTCAAATGGAAATAAGAGAAGTCTTCATTTTGGTTGACTGCTTTTGTTTGAGTTTGAATTCAGTGAGGTTCACTCAACCATAGCATTAAAAATTCCTGTGCTTGAAGCAAAAGCCATGGGAAAATGGGGCTTGTTTATATAGCCCAGAACTTTAAAACATAATAAATATAGTGTTTATAACCTCAATGTCTCTCTCTCCCACTCTCTCCCCTTTTCCCTTCTTCCTTTTCGACTGCTTTTATCATGCTTATGTAAATACAGGAAGCTCTGATGGCAGCTGAAATTAGCCAAAAGAACATTAAAAGACATAAGATTCTGGTAAGTATGTAATTTTACTATTTGAAACATAACTTTACCTTTCAATAAGTTATAATGAGGCTGAAAGTAGTTTGAAAAGAATGGATTCTTGCTACCTTTTGAGAAGTTATTTCAAATGAATTCCCTAACCTGTGAGGTCAAAATAGTTCATTTTATTGAATCAGTTTCTGCTTGTAAACAAGAAACTTGAACAACTGCTAGGAGGTAGTTTTAGGTAATTTGGAAACTGGATTTATAAATACACTTTAAATACAAAGCTTTGCAGTTATGTGTGGGGAAGTTTCTTTAAATCAAAGGTAAAACCACATTATCATGAAATTTATCAAAAGAGTAGTTTCGGGGCTTCCCTGGTGGCGCAGTGGTTGAGAGCCCGCCTGCCGATGCAGGGGACGCGGGTTCGTGCCCCGGTCTGGGAAGATCCCACATACCGCGGAGCGGCTGGGCCCGTGAGCCACGGCCGCTGAGCCTGTGCGTCCGGAGCCTGTGCTCCGCAACGGGAGAGGCCACAGCAGTGAGAGGCCCGCGTACCGCAAAAAAAAAAAAAAAAAAAAAAAGAGTAGTTTCATAAAACTGGACTGCTTCAGTGTCTCTATAAGAACAGGCTCAATTTATTTTGTTATGGTGACTAATCTAGGACATCAAATATATTTTTATTACATTTTGGACATGGGAAAAATATTGTGAGTGAAAGCCCATTTCTTTGCTAACTGTGAAAATGAATGTGCAGATGTAAAGCAGAAAAGAAATGTTATCCTCTGAGTGTTGAAGGGTCCTTAGAGATCATCTAGCCCAAGACCCTAGTTTACAGTTGAAAACTGGAAACTTAGTTATTTATGGCTATTTGGGTTCCAGTGCAAAGTCCTTCTGCCTACACTTTCCCCACCTTAAACTTCTCTTTAAAACTTGCCAAAAAAGCCTAATGCCCAAAGAGTACACAAGCAAAATAGTTCAGAAACTAAAAGGGAGAGAGAGAATGAGAGCATCTTATGTTGTTTTATTCCTTCAAAATTGTAGAGAATAAGCAAGGATTACCTAGAAATGGAGTATTCCAGCCAGTGGAAGAGTATAGTTGAACTAAGCAGGTCAAAAGTGAGATAAGCTTAGCTTAGTCAGTTGTACATTGGGTTTGGTAATATGAAAGTGACAAGTGCATTTTCTGTATATATTATTTATTCTCAACATGCTTGGTGGAGTGAAAGTGAATAGGAGATGATGAAGTTGAGTTGAATATAGACTAAGGCTAGCCTCAAAGTGGAAAGGAGTCAAGACAATGGCTGGGGACTGTGACATCATGGGGAGGTTTTGGGTGATGGTGGGTATTTCGTGTAAGACATTTAACGTGCTTATGCTTAGGGAAAAGAGAGAAAATCAGGTTGAGGTTAAAGGAGCACAGAGCACAGGATGAGTTGGGAGGGAGCATGGACATGGGGAGAAAGGTTAGAGAAATTGACTCTTCAAAAGAGGCGTCTGTTCTCTGAAACTGTAGATACTGTGATATGTGATCTATTTTCAGAGAAATAAAGTTAAGCACCTTTTCTTCACTCCGTAGTTCCAACAGATTTGAAATACGATTTCCTACACAGTCATTAAAGTGAAAGTTTAATAAACTAAGAACTTTGGGTATTTCCCTTCACTTTTGAAATGGGCATGCCCTTTACATTAATCATGCCTGGACATTTTTCTCCTAGGGTAAGGCAGGCAGAGAGAAAAATGGGCTCCTGCCATTTCTGCTATCCAGGAAGAAGCTCCACAAAAAAAAAAATCCAAGTTTTGTTATATATATTGAGTTCAAGCTTCTCATGCAAATGCTTTTAGGTGGAACTAATCTTTCATGAGAGTCATGAGGTGATCAAGCAAGAGGTCCCCCGTCTCTGGTGACACAGGCCACCTCAAATCCTTTCAGGACTAAGGTGGAATAAGTGAATGAGCACGAATCCTGTGAAGCCAGTCAGTGCGTTGCTTTGAGCTCCAGTCTCCTCATCTGTAAACTCGTGTGTTCGAATGACCTGGTTTTCTGAGCTCATTTTCACTTCGATGTTAACTTTAAATATTTCCCTTTCAAGTGATCTGTCATTTCATTTTTCCTACAGCATTCCCTCAGACCTGGGATAGAAGAGACAGGTAGCTCACGTTTTAGGGATGAAAGCACGAGAAACAATTTTCTATCCAGTGACAACATGAAACTGTTGGATCATGTCTGTCTTATCAGAGATTTCTTTGTAGGAAATTTCTTAGAAGAGGGCAGCCTAGGAGCCTTTAAAGTAGTCACGTTTTTTAAAATTGTAAACTCTGAACTTTGTGAGAATACAAGTGTATTTAAATATGCTCAAGAAAGAAATGAGCATAGTTACATAAAGCAAACGAAGATGTATGCACAGGTTCCAGTCAGCGGGCCCACTCAGGAACGGAGACCCAACTTTCCACGTGTTCCGTTAAGTATGAAATTCCTTCATTTCATTTCCCCTAGGACATCGGCTTGGCATATATAAACCACCTGGTGGAGAAAGGAGAGTACGACATAGCGGCACGGTAATCAAGATGTTTTCACAATTATTTGTTAATATAAATAGAATTGAGCCGTGTTAGCGATACGAATAAGTCCTTCTCTACAGTTGACAGACTTTTTTTTTTACATCTTTCTAACAGGGGTTATTTTTGAATAGTAATGCTTTTAACCACAGAATGGATTGATAACATGTTATTTACCCACCTACTGTCTCATTTGCACTAAACGAAAAATGGTTTTCTCATTACTTAATGAGAAGAGTGTCAGAAATCATGAAGAGTCTGATACTTTACCCTTTTTATAAGCTGACAGGTTTGCCTGCCAGTTTCATGAGTGCTGGCAAAAGACCTGATACTCCGGGGTCAGAGACACAGGACCGTCTACCTCAGCAGTAGTCGTGGCCAGAGTACCAGCACTTTCTCTAGATCCCACAGCATGAGGCAGAGAGGCCCAGGCAGCGGGTTGCGTTACAGGAGAGGGACCCTGGGCTTAGGGTGTCTGATTCTTTTATAATGGGCTTTTATAAAGCCTGCTTGCCCTTGTCTCCAGAGGAAGATGTTATTTTTATTTTACTGGGCAGTAAACAAACCTGCCCTGTGCTCCAGAGGGAGACACAGTCTGTGTCCTGTCACCTCCAGGGCTGTTCACGCTACAAGCATCCTAGGAGAGACAGGACAAAAGGGAAAAGAGAGGAAAAGAGACAGGTTTTTGCAGGACAAAAACCTAGATGGTTTATAGTGGTCGTGTGGGTCTGTGTGGGCAGTTCCCCCTCGAGCTGCACAGTGCCACCTGCAGTACTGCATGGCTGCCCGGAAACAGTCTTCAGGGCCACTTTTTGTCCCCTGATTCAGGGAAATGTGTTTCTTTGATGTGTAAATCAGTTTTATTCATACATGAACATTTTTCTGAATTATATACTGAAGTAGGATTCTAATTTTCTAAAGTCTGATTTTGTCGTCCACTATTTAAAGCCATTGAAAAAGTGGTTTCATCGACACATTTGGGTATGATATTTCTTCAAGGCAAGAAGGGTCCCCAGACCAGCAGCACTCATCTGGATAAGTAGGAAACTCAGAACAGAAAAATCAGTGGGGAAACCCCTAATCAAAGTCTTCTGAAAGGGATTCATCTTTATTTATAAGTATTTCGTATTTTCATGATTTCCATCAACTTTGTATATGCAGTCAAGTGAGTACCAGTAATACCTTTATGTTCATTGGCACTTGAAATGGAAATTTGTCAAAGTTCTGGGATGAGAGATTTATCTAAACCACTAGGGGAAATGTCTACTTATTCTGTCTCTGTTTGTTTTCTTTATTTATACTTTCTTTTCCCTGGGATGTTTTTACTGCCAGCAAATGCCAGAAAATTCTTGGGAAAAATGCAGCACTCTGGGAATATGAAGTATATAAATTTAAAGAAATTGGACAGCTTAAGGTAAGCATAGCTTTATTTTTAACTCTAATTTTTGTATGTAGTATATTAACATTGAGATGGAAATAAAATTAATAGTAATCAGTTCTTTATTGGGAAGCGAGCACTATTTCAGCTAGAAAGAAAAACCTGTAGAAATTAGTTACCAAATAGAAATCTGGTTTATATTTTATGTGCATAAAATATATACAAATGTATTACATATATGATATGTTTTCACTTTCTTATGTCCCTCTAATTCCCTCTGTGTTCAGATGGAAGTTTTCATGTTCTTTTTAATGAATGTGGAAAACAGGTATAGTCTCATCACCGTAGATTATAATAAACATAAGGCTTTTTTCACATGTACTGAAGAATTAGTGCATTTTCCAGCGTCTTACTTGCTGGAAGACAAATGGAAAATTTTGACCAGGTAGCTCGAACAAATAATTTTGATATTTCATTTTTTTATCTTTCGTTTTAGTTTACAATATCTAAACTAATCAATAAAGTATTCCTATGTCTGGAGATCTGTTTAAAACATTTTTTAAAAACCTTTCAGTATTTGTGAGCCTCTTCAGTGTTCTCTTAGAATTATGAACATGCTTTTAAAAATTCTAGTTATTCACCTGGCCAGCCCCTTGCCTTGTCCTCTGCTTGCCCCATAAATGTAACTCTTCTCCAGGAGACCCTCAAGGACACTTCTCGTCATGTTTATTGGATTGACCTTGGGGGATCTTCTCCAGTCCTGCGGCCATGTTTACCATGATGGCTCCATCACCCAGACCTCTACTTTGAATTCCTTATCTATGTTGGAAGCGTGTGATGGACATTTTTCCTTGTGTGTACATGCTGCTGAGAATGATCACTCAGATTAATGTGAATCCATTTCCCTCCCAAGTTTGGTCCCTCTCCTTTCAATCTGTGTGTACCACATCACAGTATACTCATTTCTCCATGCTTAATAGCTCAAAACCACTGTCTTTTTTTTTTTTTTTAACATATTTATTGGAGTATAATTGCTTTGCAGTGTTGTGTTAGTTGCTGCTGTATAACAAAGTGAATCAGCTATATGTATACATATGTCCCCATATCTCTTCTCTCTTGCGTCTCCCTCCCACCCTCCCTATCCCACCCCTCTAGAAGGTCACAAAGCACTGGGCTGATCTCCCTGTGCTATGCAGCTAAAGCCATTGTCTTGATGAGAACATCTAACTCACCTCCTTATTCTGTTTTATCTCCAGTTCTTGTCAGTTTCACTTTGTCAGTACCAGTTGGGCCTCTCCTCCCTCTCTGGTACCACTGCCTTAACTCCCGCCTGAACTATTGCAAGGGCCTTCTGGCAGATCTATAGACAACCCTAACCCACAGTTAGCCGTTTAAAAACGAAACGTGCTCCTCTCATTTCCTTCCTGCTCAGAGCATAAAATCTGAATCCCTTTCATGACCCCACGTCACCTTCCTCTTCAGCCTCATCTCCCTCCCGTGACCCCCATCTCACATGTCTGAGCCATGCTGACCTCCCTGCATGCAGAGTGTGCATTCATGGTTCCATGCCTTTGCCCATGCTGTTCCCTCTACCAGGGTGCCCTTCCCCCTCTCTCTTGGCCTGACAGGCCCCTGGCATCTGTCACTTCTGCTTCAGTCTCCAAGATCCACCTCGCCACAGCATCTTGTTTGCCCCTCTCTCAAGACACTTAGCACGCAATATTGCAACTGGCTGTTTAGATACCTGCATATCTTCCCTCTGAAGCTGTGAGCTCCTGGCGACAGTGCCTGGAGCTCTGGGTCCCCAGGACAGAGCATGGCGATTGGTGGGTAGTGCACTGCAGAACCATTTACGGTGTTTGGAAATTCAACACTTAACACAGTGCTGAAGTAGCTAAAAACACAAGGTTTATTTTCCCTTAATTTCAAACGATGATTATGGGTTTTTAAAGGTTGATGTATTCCATTTTAAGGAAGAAAAAAAAAAAGATGAATAGATGACCTGTAAGTCCTTGATTACTTAAGAAGTTGACTTATCATCATTCTCCCTAGTATTACTTAGATTTTCATTAATTCATCAGGAAGAACAGAGAGATAATGTTTAACTTAATCGAGGCAGTGTCTTTTATTCACTCATTCATACATGTAGACACCTTATCTATACTTTTTAAAATGTATTGTAACATGTTATAAGAAGGTAGAGCTTATTTGAATCTTTTCGTAATATTTTTCCAAAGTACTCTGTTGCCTTAAGTTTTTAAAGTAAATGTATATTTTTATATGTGCTGCCTCTTTGGAGTACAGTTTTATTTTGCTACTTTTTAAAGATTTTTTTTTTTTGCCTTTTCCTTCCTTAGGCTATTAGTCCTTATTTGCCAAGAGGGGATCCAGTTCTGAAACCACTCATCTATGAAATGATCTTGCATGAATTTTTGGAAAGTGATTATGAGGTATGACATTCCAACATGGTCAAATTGTTCTCAGTGAAAAATGTTATGAAATCTAGAAAAATGGTACACTGGAGCAGCTGGCTTAAAGGCAGCAGATTTGCAGTTTCTCTGTGGTAGATGAAACTGAGATACATACACTCTGATGACCACTGATGGGTTTTTTTGGGTTTTTTTTTTTTTTTTGCGGTACGCGGGCCTCTCACTGTTGCGGCCTCTCCCGTTGCGGAGCACAGGCTCCGGACGCGCAGGCTCAGCGGCCACGGCTCACGGACCCAGCCGCTCCGCGGCATGTGGGATCTTCCCGGACCGGGGCACGAACCCGTGTCCCCTGCACCGGCAGGCGGACTCTCAACCACTGCGCCACCAGGGAAGCCCGCCACTGATATTTATGTGGACCTTGTTACAGAAAATGTCGAATCCATGGACATTTGGAATATTTTCTTAAAGCTACCTCCTCGATAGAGCTAAAGGGAAAGGACCAAGTGCCATTTGGGGGAATTCATAAATAGAATAGCATCTGCTAATGATGCTTCTACTACCCTTAAAGAATTCAGAACTTTCTAATACTTGAGTCTCAGAACTAAGTTTGTCAAAGGAGGATTGCAGAGAAATTGGGACGCAGGTAGGGGGAAGGGGATTGGAAATGATCTGTTTTGCTTATTGTTTAAGGAGAAAGGTGGTACTTAAACTGCTTATCTACTGTACACGCTGCGCTTTTACATGCATGTTGCGATATTATACTCCCAGCAACACTATACATAGTAATATCCAATTTTACAGAGGAACTAAAAATTAAATAACTTGCCTAAGGCCATCCATGATAGGTATGCCTGGGTTTGATTTTAAATTTGGTGTTTGCACGCACCCAAAATGGATGATAATTTTTTAAGTTTGTTCCTTTAAAATGCATTTGTTCAGAAAGTCTCTGTTCCGTGTGCCTACTGTATTCCAGGAATGTGCTGGGCGCTAAGCATGCAGATGTGAATGAAATGGTGCGTATTTAGCAATAGCTCTAGTCTGAGTCACCCCCAAGCATATAAACCAGCAGTTCTCAACAGAGGTGGATTCCCCCACCCCCACCCCCGTCCCCCAGGGGACATGTGGCAATGTCTGGAGACATTTGTGATTGTCACAACTGGGGAATTGGCACTACAGGCATTTAGTGGGTGGTGGCCAGCAAGGATGCTGCAAAACATCCTACAACACACAGGATAGCCCCGCTATGACAAAGAATGATCTGTCCTCAAGTGTCAACAGGACTGAGTTTGAGGACCCCTTATTACGTTACATGCTGGGTGCTCTAATAAAGCTAGCCACGAAACGTGGTGGGAAGACTCAGCGTTCACCCGCTTCTGACTAGAGGAAAAGATGGTGTTTCTCGTGGGCAGGTTCTAGACAAGGCTGGTAAGCTCTTTATCAGAGCTGGTGCTGAGACGATCCATCAGTCAGGAGATATCGGACCACCGACTGCTGTTCTCCAGTTTCTGTCCAAACTTCAAAGTCTTTCATAAAAGTGGCAGCATCTTAGGCTCCTTATAAAGTTCGGGGACCTAACCCAGTGATCAGTTTTCATTTTTGGTACCTCACTGTATGTTGCAGGTTGTCACTGCCTTTGTACATTCTGATGTTATGTTTTGAAAATAAGGAAGACTTTATTTACAGCTTTTCTCCTTCCCACAAGAATGCGGAGTGGCTTGCGGAAAGGTTAATAGATAGAATGGAAATTCCCTAGCAGTCCAGTGGTTAGGATTCCGCACTTCCACTGCAGAGGGCCTGGGTTTGATCCCTGGTCGGAGTACTAAGATCCTGCATGCTACACGGTGCAGCCTTAAAAAAAAAAAAACCACCAAAAAGAAAGGTTAATAGATAGAAAGAGACAATCAGAGAGGGAATGAGAAAAAGAACTCCTGTGTTCTGAATGCCTACTGAGATACTTTTTTAACAAATAACCGATTCAATTTAAGGAGGAGTAATAATGCAAACACTGTATTTTAACTCTGAGATGGTTTTTAGAGCTTAAGATCCAAAGGGACCTTGAAGATGGTGCACTTTTATCCTGATAACTCGCACACTTGGTCAGTTACTGTCGGCCACGTGTTCCTGGATACGTCAGATTCAAGCATCCTGTCGCCTGTGTGCCCTATGTAGTTCCTTTACTGTCCCAAGCCTGTATTCTTATCATAGGAAGGGACTACGTGCTTTCGGATGAATTAAACTTGAACAACGTATTTCTTTAATAACTGTACAAACTAATGAAGGCAGCATCTCTTCATGCTCTCTTATCACCATGTCCTCTGGTACCATAATCCAGTCTTCCCTACCAGCATGGGTCTGTTCCTTTCCAGGTCTGTACGGAAGAGTCTATGGTAATAGTTTCTGCCATTTTTGCTAGGTGCCAACTGCTAAAGTCTCGGAGCTTGGTTTCTATTCATTTCCTATTCAGTCCAATTCAGCACATCTTTATTTAGAACCTACCATGGTCAACAATTGGGCTGAGTACTTATTTGGATCCAAGAGAAATAAAAACACAGTCCCAGGCTTCAGTGGGCTTACAGACTGACTGGGGAGACACTGTTAATAAGTTTTAAGCAACTAGAAAATAAGACAGGCAGAGCAAGGTGTTTTAAGAGATCTAATGAGAGGCCATCATTGGCCGTAGTTATTGGAAAAGGTTTATTCTGTGAAGACTTACAATGGACTTCTCTTTCTCTCCAGTATGTTCTGAGTACACAGAGTGGCTGTCATAAATTTTCCATCTTTGTACATCTTCCCAAAAGAAAGAAAATTATGAGTGTTCTGTGAAAATGATGGAAAGAGTATGAGCTTTATTTTGAAATACCGAAGCTTAGTATACTTGTCCTGTTTTTAAAGTAATGTAATTTAACCATAAAAAAGCAATTTTATTATTTGTATGACTCTGTTACAATTCATGATTCAACCCTCATTTTTTCAAGAAACTGTTTTAAATCCTGTATCATTAAAGGTGTCTTGTTAATTCATATGTGGAAAACTTTTGACTGAGACTGAAAGAAATAAGCATGACTCAGAGCTTGGAGATGTTTTTTCCTGAATATTTTAGGGTGTCTGCCTGGTCAGTACTATTAAGAAGTTTATAAATAATTTGGTTTGTCATAAGCTCTTATAAATAATTCGCATTTTAGCTTCCATCATTCTCCGTTTCATGTGTAATTTTGAATTGTCACATAATTAATCAGATAGCAGTGTTCTGTAGCAACATTTTTGATCACATATAATGTGGATGAAAATTTTGTGCTATTAAATATAGCACTAAACGTCAGATTAAAAATAAAAATATATGAACAGTATTTTCTTGGAGGTACTGGTTCTTCATAACTTCTTTGTACGGGGTTTCTACTGACATGCATACAGCTTTGCCTTTTAATTTACAGCCTAGCAGAATTATTTTAAATAGTGAAGTTTTGCTTCGTAATATTAATGACAAATGTATAAGCATGTTAAAAATGGGACAATTTCTATGGCACTTCATTTAATGAATAGTCTTTAATCTTACAGAAAGACCCGAATGAACTTTCTGACCAACTCGATATGATGGGCACCAGGGGATTCTCTGATTTTGCCACTGGATTGTAATAGCTCCCTGATTACTCTGTCCTCTAATTAATGATAAAGGCCCCAGGGGTGATTTCATCAGTATTTTTTAGCACATTTATTCAAAGGTACACAAAACCAGTTAAGCAGAGAAAAGCCTAATGTGAAATGGGATCAATGTTTATTTCAGTTTACGTTGGAGTCCTCAGGTTTTTATCGCACAACATGACCTGTCATTTTGTCTTATTTTGTATTAGAAGTTGGCAGTACTGCAAGGCCGTTGCCTGAATCATGGAAAAGAGGAAAAGGAGCCAGGCTTTCTTCTTTTCCTGAACAGTATTACCTCTGGTTTCAGGTCTACTGAGAGCTGCCAGGATTGGGGTGGAAATCTTTTCAGGACTTTTATAAATTGCAGTCTTAAGAAAGCAGAAACTTGATCCAACATATTTTGATTCAGAGAACATTTCAGTGTTCTGGTTTAGTAGTTTTCTGAAATGTATCCTCTTTACTTCGTGACTGTCCTCCCCAAATCTCTCAAGTCAAACTGCAACCATGTTCATATGAAGGAAGGTTGCAGTTTGAATGGAAAATGTGCAGCCTCTTCTGGTCTTTTGCCATCCTTGCTAGGAGTTTCTTTGGCAGAAAACAACTATATTCCTGATTATTTTTGTGATTTTCTTCTCAGCAAATCCTGGTAGTTTATAGAAGCAAATTCCACCACACAATTTTCATTTCTAAATATCATTTTAACCAATTCAAAGTAGTTCATTAAAGCATTTGTCGAGTTATTTAATATAAATAATATGATTTTTTTCAATAATGTGAAGATTTTTACTTCTATTTGCTACCTTTGAAAACATCTACAGTTTTTTTGTTTTTGTTTTTTTCCTAAAAGTTGTCAAGGATCAGTAAGTAAACAGCTCCCCAATACTCTGAGTCACAGGGGCTAAAGTTGAGAATCAGGACGGCACGGCTGCCCAGAACACTGGCCAAGAATCAGCCCTGGAGGGAAACAGGATCCAATCAGGGGGTCTGGAGTTTTCTATCAGAACCACAAAATTTGAGATCGAGAGAGAGTCAGGGTAAGAGCAGGGGACAGACTTGAACCAGTGTCCTAAATCCCCAAACAAAACTAGGTTTTGAGGCATGAGGGGAAGGAAGATAGAGATGATAACTTGTTGAAGGTGGGATGCCGGGTGATTCCACTGTGGAGGCAAAGCCACTGTGTGCTCAGTACTGGCTGTGCAGCTGACTTGGACAGTATCTGTAAGATGTTAAAGATGTTCTCCAAGTGTTACCGCTAGTCCAGAATGAGGAGAGAACAAGTCAGACCTAAATTCTGCCTCTGCAGTGGCAGATGGAGGGACCTGGGGGCCTTGCTTCCTTGTGCATTTCATCCAATCACAAGAGAAAGGATGACGAATGGGGATGCGTATGCGGACATTGTGTGCCTCCCTCACCACCCGTGAAAACTGATGATATGTTTATGGACCAATGTTTTAATCCTAATGTGATCTTATCTGTTTTCCATGAATAGTTTTAGGAATTGTATGAACTCTTTGGATTGTTTTTCTGTTTAAAGAGTGTGCTTCCTCTGTTCTCCCCCTTGGTTAGGGTTTTGCCACACTGATCCGAGAATGGCCGGGAGATCTGTACAACAATTCAGTAATAGTTCAAGCAGTTCGGGATCATCTGAAGAAAGACAGTCAGAACAGAACCTTACTTAAAACCCTGGCAGAATTGTGAGTATATTTTAGCGCTTCTTTTTTCCAAATCAATCTACATGAAAAGTCTTTCCCGTTTTAGATCTGTCAAACTGAATTGGGAGGATGCAGATCTATACTATTTTCCTATACTCACTCTTAGTAAAAATCTTTCGTAAGCCTCCGGTCAACAACGAGAACATAAGGTAAGGAAATTGTGTGAAACTTACAATAGTAATGTCATCTGCTTCCCAGAGGAGAGGAACCCTAGCCAGAATCACTTGGTAGAGGCAGTGGTTCAGCTAGGGAAGGGTGCCAGGTCTTAGACTCCTCAAGCAAATCAGTTTCCCAGTGAGGCGCTGGATTCTGTCATTCTTGGATCTGCAAGTCAGTAAATTTCTCAAACCACAGATTCCTTATCTATAAGATCACAGGTGACAATTCCTTATGGGATGGTTTTCATGAGAATCTTGCATGATACCACTACACCAGTGGTGCAAGGGATGGTTTTTTGTTTTTTTTTTTTTTTGCGGTACGCGGGCCTCTCACTGTTGTGGCCTCTCCTGTTGCGGAGCACAGGCTCCGGACGCGCAGGCTCAGCGGCCATGGCTCACGGGCCCAGCCGCTCCGCGGCATGTGGGATCTTCCTGGACCGGGGCACGAACCCGTGTCCCCTGAATTGGCAGGCGGACTCTCAACCACTGCGCCACCAGGGAAGCCCCGAGGGATGGTTTTAATGAAGTTTCATCATCAAGAGCTAAGTGCAGTGCCTGGCACTGAATTAGGGCTTAGAAAACGGAAGCCTGGTTAATGCTTTTCATATTCATTGGGTGCTTTCGGTGACCGGGCTTTTGCCATATGCCTATGATGCAGAGGTAGATAAGATACACCCATGCCCTCTAGGAACTTCGGTTTAGTGAAACAAGCAGCACACTGCAGTTAATCTCAGAGAGACCATCCCGCTTCAGCCCCTCAACACTCCCCCCGCCTCAGACAACCCGCTCCAGCATCCTCGTACATCTTTTGCCCAAGACCAAGGAAGGTACACCAAAATGGCCTAGAATTTCAGGGCTGCTTAAGACTTTGCACAGAAGGGGACACGTGTGTGGCCTTCTGAGTTGGAACACTAAGGAATTTCTTCTGGAAACTGTTCTAGTTTTCCTTGGATTCTGTAGTACTAACATGGTACTGGTAATACTATTAATTCTGTAGTGCTAAGAATGGATTCCCAGTGCAGTTTAGGTTCTGTTGGCATTTAGGAGCTGGCTTAGGGAATTAAGCAATGTGAAAAACACTGTTTCAACAGGAAAACACATTTAAATTTTATACAACCTCCTTGCAGAGAAGCTTTTGGAATATCACCCCTTTGTCAGCTGAACACTGCTTGTAAGAATTTTAACTGATTTTTCTGTTACTAGAATAAGAATTTCCTTCATGTGGGGTCGTAATTTCTTTGGTAAATGGATTTCTCTAAAACATTTTGAGAGTTTACTTTTTTAAGAAAAATTTTATTAGTTGAATATTGTAAATATTCTAAAATTTTGGTGAGATGGGAAGCAAGGTTCTGAGAAAGAAGTACTTATTGGTCACATATAGTTAAATCCCAAGGAACACTTTTCTAAATAAAATTAGCTTTTCTCTCTAAACAAGTTTTTCAGTTTTCATTAATGTAAAACATGATTTACATGTGTGTATCTGTGTGTTTTATTAGATGTGTTGGTGAGCATTAATGTAAAAACTTTTGTCTCACCAGGTACACCTATGACAAAAACTATGGCAATGCTCTGGAAATATACTTAACGTTAAGACATAAGGATGTTTTCCAGTTGATCCACAAGCATAATCTTTTCAGTTCTATCAAGGATAAAATTGTTTTATTAATGGATTTTGATTCTGAGGTAATGTGTTTCTTTTTTTTTCTAATTTTTATTTTTTGGGTTTTTGTTTGTTTGTTTTGCGGTACATGGGCCTCTCACTGTTGTGGCCTCTCCCGCTGCGGAGCACAGGCTCCGGACGCGCAGGCTCAGCGGCCATGGCTCACGGGCCCAGCCGCTCCGCGGCATGTGGGATCTTCCCGGACCGGGGCACGAACCCGTGTCCCCTGCACCGGCAGGCAGACTCTCAATCACTGCACCACCAGGGAAGCCCTTAATTTTTATTTTTTAAAAATTTTTCTTGGAGTGTAGTTGATTTACAGTGTGTGTTAGTTTCAGGTGTACAGCAAAGTGAATGAGGTATAATGTGTTTCTTATTTTCCTACTGGTAAATTATTTGTGCTGTCCCAAGTTTTTAATAATTAGACATTTGTCCACATGCTGGAGGAGTTGATAAATCACATAACTTGGCTGCATGCTGGTCATGTTCCGGGCCTTCTGACCCTCCCTGGATGTTACTCTAGTAGTCGGCATTGAGGAATCCTTTACTTGATGTGTTTATTCTGTAAAAGCAATCATAATTTGACGTGGAACTTTTGAAGTTGTGTTTGTGTGTATGAAATAATTTTATTTTGGTAAAACCATTCATAGAACTCATAGAAACAGAGAATCTAGCCATATGCTTTAGCTCATTCAACCCTACTAATTGTATGTCCCAGAATTCAAATTTTAAGTAAACTACTTTGATGCATTTGTTGCAGTTTTATTCCTTGGTATTCACAGCTTTAGCATGTGGAGTTTCCACTGGTCTCAGATGATGCTCAGACTGATACATGTGGGATGCATCACTTTATTACAGGACACATTTGAAGAGTGCAGTCAGTGCTTGTCTCAGGAGGGCACCCTACCTCCACAGCTCACAGTGGCTCTTGTAAAGTGATACAGACTGTGTGTTTTAAACAAAGAAAAGTTAATGCAAGTGCTAATGATGGAAAGAAAGAGATTCATACAACACAGTGGTTCTTATTCCAAAAAATCGAAATTTTAGTTAAAGAGTAGAACCCTTAAGGCTCTAAAAGGGTCGCTTGAATTTTTAAAAATTTTATTTTACTGTATTTAGTGGTATTATGTGTTATATATCTATTACGTGCTATATATTAGTCTTCACACGCTTAAACAGGAGCTAAATCCACTTTTTTCTGAAAGATGCTTTTAGCCCATTTTTCATACTGAAGGAGTCAAGTCCCTAGGCAGTACAGATCTAAAAATAATTAGTGCAGTTCCCAGGAAGTTCAGGGGACAGAGGTTCTGCTTTTCTGGAAGAAGATGAAGAGGATGAGAAGCTTATATAGAAATTAATTACATTTTCCCCATATCCAGTCTCCCCTTACGCCGACCCCACTCCCATGTGTCTCAAGAGCCTAGTTTTGCCTATGAAGCTATAGACAAAAGTTGAATGAGCTCAAAATAATTGCTATTCAAGAGCATGGACCCAAGTTAAGGAATCAGAGAACTCTGTAATTAGAAAATAACTTAAGGATAATCTCTTCCAACTTCCTAATATTTCAGAGAGAAAAAAATGTTCGCAGCAGACAGGTAGGCAATGTAATAGCAGAGTCAAGGACAAGACCCAGGTATTCTGTATGAGGCTCAGTCTGGTGGGCTGTCTTCCCACTACCTCTTGCTACAGGCACTGTCTAACTTGTGTTTCATGAATGTTAACGGTGGCTAAAGTCAGTTCTAAAAATCCATAAGCTTTATATCGTTATGAAGCTTCAGCTATCTTTTCTTTTTCTTCTTTTTTTTTTTTTCCTGACTCCTATCCTCTTCTCCACATGAGACCAGCTTCTTGTATCTGTGGAATCTGTAGAGGGACTCAGTCAATATTCAGGTGGCCAGAAGCAAAGCTCATTTTTGTGGTACTGCACACTCTACAGACGTTTTGTATTAGTGAGTCGTAGCAAGGCACTATTTTAAGTCTATGCAAAGCACAGAGACCTCAGATTAAAACACATTTTCAAATGCATTTAGAAATATCTCACTGAAGGACCACTGTAAAGCTAAGAACCTTATCTGTGTAAAATAAGCCCTCTGCCTTTAATGGTGATACCTTATCCAATACATTGTATTCTGTGTTCTCTTTTTTCTATGGCAAATTTCAATGACTGGTTATTTTTTCATATTGCAGAAAGCTGTTGACATGCTTCTGGACAACGAAGATAAAATTTCAGTGAGTGCCTTTTGTTTTTACATGTGTTCAAACAGATGAGTGTCTGGGACCGCTATCGCCATAAAGAAGAGAGATGTTTGTCAGATAATTTTGCAGCTATGTTTGTGTCCTCCTAAACTCTACATTAAAAGAAAAATTTTTCTTTTGTAGATTAAAAAGGTAGTGGAAGAATTAGAAGACAGACCAGAGCTGCAGCACGTGGTAAGCATGACAGTCCTCTCCTTTTGCCCTTTGATTGAACAGGAAGGCAAATCACCTCACAGCATTGGTTTGAGGAGACTGGAGTGAACACTTCGGGTTCACATTCAGACGGGAGGTTTCTGGAATTACATTATAATGCAGCATATGCTCTGAATCCAGATGAGGGATTAATAACAGCTCACAATCGAATTGTGATTAAAAGAAAAACGTTATCGCATTTTTGTGTTTTCAAACTACGCCTGGGAGTAAGCACCTTCCGTTGACTGGAAGAAAAACGCGCAACCTGAAAGTTGAGAATTATGTTTTATAGCCCGGGAAAGCAGCCTCTCAGATAGCTCTGAGGGACTGTTCCAGAGAGGTAGGGGGAACCAGGATATATAGGAGTTTTTGCTGAAGGAAAAAACAACAACAACATGGCGTCAGACATCAAAAGATTACTGCTAATCACACACACACACAGACAGACATCTCAGGTTAATGATTTTAGTGCCTTTCTCTGTATGGGAAGATGGGGGAGTCTGGGCTCGTTCAAATTATTCCTTACACATGCAGCTTAACTATCTCGGGCCACTAAGTGTTTTTCTCCATCCTGAATTCCCCTCAGGGCGCACTGGGGGTTGGGGGTTGGCAAGGAGCTGTGGTGTCTGCGGGCTTGATGGCGGGCAACATTCCTTGTTGACCAGAGTGACGGGCAGGGTACAGTTCACTTCTGTAGTTACCATTTAATATAATTATGGCATAAATTACAGCAAAGCCAGTGCCCTGACCTGTGCTCTGTGGATATCAAGTTCTCCTGCCTAGGAAACACCACACAGCCATTCCGTGTTCAGGACCACAGAGCGATCACAGAACAGAGCCTTGTTTTTTTGTGTCTCACCCTGACATTCCTTGTGCCCGCTTCTCTTGTGTGGTCTTGTGCTGGTGCCAGCAGTCCCCTGATTCTAGATTTCCTTTGCGGGGGTTGGGAGTTACTTGGATTCTCTGCATCGCTGTCGTCATGGGCGTGAAGCAAGACTAGGTGTTTTCCACGTCCTTTCAAAATTATACAAGAGAAGTCTTAAGTGAAAATAGGGATTGTTCCAGGAGGACTGTGGACATCAAATAAGATGAGGACTCTTGTATCTTTGCCCACCTCTTTGCACCCCAGGAGGGGGGTTAGGAAACAGAGCGTTTTATTCTAGTCCGTTTTATGCATTGACGCCTTTGAAGACTCCAAGATAGGAATGTGAGGTATTTTGGGGGTTTCTTTTGTTTTGTTGTTTTTTGCTCAGAGGTTGTACAGATGCTTCTGCCCTTTTGTTCATGATTGGAAATGTCCCGATTACCTGCTGACCCAAGCAAGGTACCTCTGTGCTGGCCACCATTGGATTTGTTTACAAAGCAGTGATTTCTGGCCTCCTTGAGCCATGAGACAGGATTACAGGCAGGAGGTATCTAGCGACAGTGTCATTAGGGCAGTGGTGGAATGGTGGTGGAGCTCACACTGAAGTGGCCCATCTTCCCTGTCAGGCAAGGTAATGTCTCTATAAATCTGCCCTGAAGGTGTGACAGAGCCTTCCAAACCTGTCTGCGCCTCTGGGAAACTGCAGTGTGTCCATTCACACGCTGACCCTGCGCCAGTGTACTGGCCGGAGTCTGCCATCAGATCGTGGAGTTCTGTCTGACTCCCCCCACCTTCTTGCCTGAGGGCAAGGGGAGCAGGTAACCCGAGGAAGGGTTTCTCAGTGTGCTTGTGTCCTGGTTAGGCTTCTTTAGTGACCACGTGCAACAGCGAATGTCAAACCCTGGTGACTTCATTCCCATTCACACCTTCAGGGCCGGTGACGCTCTGTGTTTCTGAAGAACCAGTCCACTCAAGGGGCGAACGCACTTGGTGTGATGAAGTCCCCCCGCCTCACGTAGGTTCTGGGGTGTTTGTGTACGTTTAACATGAACTAGACATTGAATGTCGATTTCTGGCTTCCGCACGGTATATTGATAGACTTGCCTCCAAGTAGAAAGTCACTCACTCACTCCCTTGGAGGTCCATTAACTGTTTCAGACGGTCAGGGAAGGGAATCAGCTTTGAAAGTGGGTTCAGAACACCTGTACTCTTCTCGATTTTTTTACTTTTTGAGGTCACCAGGAGAGGCAGCCTTTCATTGCACACACAGATCTCAGTAAGACTTAAGGAGAGCAGATGCAGAACGTATGGGAATGAATTGAGCGCCTTTGCTACTTGAGTCCTTAAGAACATGCTCTCGACTCTACCCCCTTTTACATAAAGGACGAGAATGTTTATGATCCAGGAGCACCACTGATCAAGCATTTCGTTTCTGAGGCGAAGTAGATGATCGTGATGGTATTAACCACTCCTGTCATTAACAGTTCTGTGGTGCCGAGTACGTGCCAGGCATGGTTCTGAGTGATTTACAAATGGTAACTCATTCAGCTCTCACAACCACCCCAGGAGATTTTTGCAGATGGAGAAACGAAGGCACAGAGGTTAGTGACCTGCCCAAGGTCACATGGTCAGTGGCAGAGCCAGGTCACTCGGGGCCATTCTGGAGAGAATGTCAGCATATCCTTGCTCTCCCCGTGGTGTTCTCCTTTCCACTTTCCCTTCACCTAGAGATTTTTCCTGAAAACTGCTTTTCTGCCAGCCTCTCCGTGGAAGTTGTTTGGAACTGAAAATAGCAGTGTTACACAGGTATTGCTTTTCTTATGTTAATATTCCTGGTTTATTCCTTTGTTCTTTTTAGTATCTGCATAAGCTTTTCAAAAGAGACCATCATAAGGGGCAGCGCTACCACGAGAAGCAGATCAGCCTTTACGCAGAATTCGACCGACCCAACTTGCTTCCATTTCTCCGAGACAGTATCCACTGCCCCCTTGAAAAGGTAAGTCACAGACGCCCCTGCTCAAACACTTCGAGGTGACAGAGTCATCACTGTTGGTAAAAGCTCTGGGTTTTCTTAGTCTTCCTGTCTCTGCTTAACCACCCCCGTTCAAGGGGAAGCCTTGCTCTCAAAGCAGTAGGTTTTGCTGGGTATTCTGATAAGAACAGGAGGTCCTATTGGATTCGATTTTGGTGAGAAGCTCAAGTATTTCTGTACCAGGTTTAATTGGAAGAAAGGTTTAATCCAGGGTCTAGGACTCAGTCAACCATAAAACACTGTCGGGAGTCTGAGGCAGTTTACCAGCATCAGGATGGGACCTCAGAGTCAGCCTGGGACGGGGACGCGGACCGCCCCAAGCCGGAGGCAACTGCCCCAGCTGGGACTCAAAGTCGGTAACGTCAGTCCTACACCCCCTCTGCTTTAAATACCCACCTTACATATTTTTGTATTTCTCTCTCCCACTACATTCCATTATAGTTTTAATAGATATAATTACTAGTCTCTCCCACCATCCTATAAATTCTTCAAGGATAAGGAGTTTGTCTCACTCATTTTGATAAACTCAGTAGCTGGCACACATTAGACACTAAATGTTTTTTGCATCCTGACCGAGTTAGTGAATGGATAAATTGATACACACGAGGTTCTAGTTAGGGCTCAATATGAACTAATAGGTGTTATGAGCCTGCTGTTTCAAAATAAACTATAATACTTACTATGTATGTACAAGAAACTGGCCGGTAGAAGACCATCAGTTTCGTTTCCCATGGTTCTTCAGACCATCTGGAATACTCGCTACCACCTACAAGTGTCTTACTAAATTCAGATGGCCAGAGAGCAAGTACTTTCCATAGTCACCTGTGTGTATCAACAAAACATACTTATTTGACCCATAAGAGATACGTACTAAGAAGGTGACTGACAAAGCAACTTTTCTAGTTGCTTCCTCAGCCCATGATGTTTGACTTCAAATGTACTGAATCTACTATGAGCCAGTTTCAGCTCAATGCATTCTCAAAGTCTGCAATTACAAAAAAAAATCTTGCCTGCGTATTTGTTTATGAAAGACATTAACATTTTATGTTCGGGCCCTAAGGCTGTTTCTCAAGAATAAATTTGGAAACACATCATCTTAAAAAAGAAAAGCAAACGTTCCTCTCTTTTCTCCCTTTAGAATCTATCATCTAGAAAAAGAGGGAGAATCTTACTCTTGGAGTGCCCGTTTGTTTTTGTCTCACTTTTGGAGGAAACATCGTTTGTTTCCAGGAGGACGTGGCTGTAGCCCGCAGACTCCTCAGCCAGAGCCCCGCACGCAAGCGTGATCAGCACCCACCCAGGCTTCCTTCTTCCCATTCACTGAACACAGGTGCAGAGGGCCCACAGAGATTCCATAACGTTCGTGTCTGGAACACACTTTCAACCCATCTGGTTTGCAGTTTTCCAGTCCGGTAGTGTTCACACTGCTCCGCTCGCAAAGGGAGCATCAGAAAATCTCCACCCCACACATGGTACTTCTAATACAGAGAGCTCACTTGGAGCATTGTGTAGACCTTTTGAGTTTTTCTCTCTGATCTGCTGAGAAGAACCAGTTGCATGTAAGAGAACTCAACACAAGCATCTGAAAACAAGTATGTTTTAAATAGTTCTTTTTTAAGTTATCTCATGTTTTCCACTGAAAGAGAATTTTGAACAAAATGGATTCGAGATGGTAGTGGTGGAAACATGTCATTATAATCAAGTCAATAATCCACATTTTTAGCTTTCATGTTAAAGGTCATTGAGGCATCTTTATAAGAGATTATCTTTGCACCAGACTCCACTGTGGGAAATCTGTATATTTGCAAAAATATACCACTATCCTTGCTCAGGTACCCCAAGCCATCTTAAAGCAGATTTTCTTGACTTTCACTCATTAAGGATCTCATTCCTTTCTCCCTAGAAACAAGAACTCTGTGCACACGTAATCATCTTAGAAACCAATTCCTTTTATGTTTACTTGTAACATGAAAAAAAGCTACCAATTCATAAAAAGCAAAGTAGATTTTCCCTCCATTAAAAGCATCCTACTAAAATATGACACAAATGAATTTATGTACGAAACAGACTCAAAGACATAGAGAACAGTCTTGTGGTTGCCAAGAGGGGTGGGCGAGTGAGGGATGAATTGGGAATTTGGGATTAGCAGATGCAAACTATTATATATAGAATGGATAAATAACAAGGTCCTATTGTATAGCAACAGGGAACTATATTCAATATCCTGTGATAAACCATAATGGAAAAGAATATGAAAAGGAATGTATATATATGTATAACTGACCGACATATATATATATATGTACATATATATATATATATACATATATATACATGTATAACTGACCGACAGAAATTAACACAACATTGTAAATCAACTATACTTCAATAAAACACTTACCAAAAAAAAAAAAAGCATCCTAAACATGCTGACGGTAAAATGAAAGTCATGGGGTACAGATTCACCTGTTTTGTCTAAAGAGAGACTCAGAAAATTTGGTCTCCATTTCTACTGAATATAAAGTTAAGAACTTAAAAAATTTAATCCCCCCTTCCACCCACCCCCACGACATCTCTACTTCAGAATAGTTTATAGATTGTTTAGTCCAAAAGACGTTGAGGTTGTATTTTGGTGTTTGTTTTTATTTTAAATGGGAAGTGTTTAAGGCTTCATGGCATTCAGAGCATGTGGACTCCCTACTGTAGATAATTCAATTCCAACAGAATACAGCTCTGTCTTCTTCATTTCTGGTTGTCTGCCTTTGCTGGGATTGGGTAATCGGTGAGCAAAGGGGTGAAATCTTCAAGAATCCAGGTCAAATTTATTTTGACTTGATTGAAATGCCTCAGTCAATAGCATTTGGCTGGAAAGTTTGTAGAGACTTTGCATCACATTAGAAGCCCTTTAGGAATGCAGTTACCAAAGACCAGAGTTCAGGATTTAAAATCACCACAACTCTTACATTCCAAAATGAATCATAAGTTTTTATGAAACTGTTCATTCTAAAGGAGATACAGGGTGGGTAGGAATTTATAACATCTACAGCAATTTGAGAAGACAATAAACATAGGCTTTTAAAAAAAACAGTATCCCGAAACAGTTTTGGTTGTACTTCATCATGTGTGCTGTGCTTTCATGTTCCTTGTTTTTATTTAATCTCTACAAAAGTGCAGGTCGGTGGATAAAGTCATTTTATACATGACAAGCTGAGTCTTCAGAAGTTGAAAGAAACAACCCAAAGTCTAGAGCTACTAAGTCAAAAGGCCAAGACTTGGAACCTGGGTCTCAACTTCAGGTTCCGTATTCTTTCCTCCAGGATAAGAAAACATTTTTCAGGTTTAAACAGTTAATTAAAATTACAACAGTAACAAAGATATTCCTTAGTACTACGATAATCATGAAAGACATCGGTTCTTAAACTGCTCTTTCTTCTGTAATTTCCAGGTATGGTCATCAGGCACTAGTTTTCATTTGCAAACCTGATTTGCTTATGCCTAGAATAGTTAAAAGCGGAGTATCAGCTTTATTATTAATACCTCAATCTATGATCGCTCTCATATCTAACGGCATTCACAAGGTGGCAGTATTTATGAATTTGGAGGCATAAAGTGGGAGATGCACAGTTTATAAATTTTCCTTAAAGAAATTGAAAAATAAGACTGGATAAAAGATGACAGGGTCTAAGGCTAGGTAGAAATCATCATATAGTCTATATAGTTGGTAAGGTTTCTGTTAGTTAACCCCAAATTTCTAACTCTGTTACTTACCTTTACATTAAATCAGGAGAAGGAAAATTAAAATATTATTTTTGCATCATTTTTTACTCAATTTCTGTTATTATTGTCTTGTCACTTTTTTGTTTTCTATTATTCTCCTTTCCTGAGCTTGTGTGTGTGTGTGTCTCCTGTTGGCTTTAAAAATCTTTGTTTCCCTACTCTTTTCCTCTAGAGGGAGCTCTATGGCTCAGGAACATTCAAGAATCTAAAATAAGAAAACATGCTTTTATGCTTTACTTGTGTCAGTAATAGAAAAATTCTGTGTGCCAGAAATTTTTTTCTACACTTTACTCGAAAGTCCAGAGACTTCTAGAGTCTCTACTTTCTCATATATGAGAAAAGGGTTATTCAAAATACTGTTAGGAACTCGTCATAAAACATTTATAAATCTGTGAAGTTCAAATTGCGGAGACCCAGATTACCTCTGAGCTTGGTGTTACACATCTGCCTGTCTTCCAGACCACTCTTGACTCCAGATCAGCCTTCAGACATTTCTTCCCACATGAATGGTCATTTTTGACAGTCCAGCAGTGATGAAAATGGGCTACAGTCTACTCTAACAAGGTAGCCACTAGCCACATGTGAGTAATTGAAATACGGATAGCGAGGAATGGAAGTTTTAATTTAAATTTAAAGAGCCACCTATAGCAAGTGGCTATCTGGGACAGCTCAGGTGAACCTTCAGGCCACAAACTCTCTTTGTGGTTTGAGACCCTCATGTTTTCAAGCATCCTCTTGTGTTCAAGAATAGGAGGGTGGCTCTCTTTGCAACTCCTGAGTGGTACCTTAAAGTGTCAGTGAATTTCCAGGTGCCCAGTTGACTTATGGATACCTTTTAGTAATACACCACTTTAACCCTCATACTCATCTTTATTCACATTATCTTTCTCTAAACATTCTGTAATACTTATCCAATTGTATTACTGTTACCGAACACGAGTTTGTGTGCCCGACACACAGTGAGGCCAAACCAAAACATCGGGGTTTGGAGCAGAGAAAGTTTTATTGCAGGGCCATGCAAAGAGACGGGTGGTTTGTGCTCCCAAAAAACCCGAAAGGGTTTCTGCAAAGCATTTTTAAAGGCAAGGTGAGGGAGAGGCGTGGTTGGTTGCTGCAGACTTCTTGGTGTAGGAATCCTTTGTTCTTGCAGCTGTACACAGTAGGTCAGGTCAGGATGTTCCTGTAAACCTTCAGCAAGACAGATGTTACTCTGTGTTCTGCAACTTTTTCTCTCTATATGAATGGAAAAGTGTTACACCCTTAAAGGTCAGAGTCTTGGAAATGGGCTATCCTGTGTATTTTAAGGCTCTAGGCAACATTCTTAACTGGTAGCAAAGGCAATGGAATACAATGGTTAAAATATAAGAAACAGATCCAATACGGAGTCAGATTTGTTCTACCATTTGCCGTCTGTCTGTGAATGACACAGTCTCACCAGGCCATACACTGTTCATCCATCTGTAATCTTCAGCAGCGAGCACAAATCAGTTGGTTTCTCAATAGTTTTTTCTTGGAATAGTCCCAGACCCTCTGACTTACAGTTTTGCTTTTCCCATTACTATTTAACTTCTCACGTGTGTATCCTGTCTTTGCTCCAGTATGATTCCAGAAGAGTTAAGAATTGGTTAAGAAAGTTCCATTCTTTATGATGATGACTTATGGGTACGACCATATAGAGATTCGTAAACCATGTTTTAAATCTGAACGAGTAAGGATTTTCTAATTATGAGTTAGGATTTGCTTCATCTACAAAGTGATAAAAATACAAAAATAATGATTTAAACAGAGGAGCAGTTTAGTTCTCTATCACGTGCAAGTCTTACTGGAGTGGTCCTGGTGGTGGTAGCAGCCACAGGGTCAGAGACCCAGGCTCTTTTCTTGTTTCCCCCACCTTGTATGACCTTGACCTCGTGATGTAAGATAGTATCATCCATGTTTCCAGCAGCAGTTTAGATGAAAGGATTAAAAATGAGAGCAGGGGTTCACATTCCCAGAAGCCGCCGTCCCACGTTTTTGGTTCACCTCCGTGGTGGACACTGGTCACATAGCTCTCCTACCACTGGGGAGGCCTGAAGGTTTTGTTTTAATTCTGGGCAGTCACACACCCACCTAAAATCTTATTACTATAGAAGAAATGGGTAAAGGATATTGGGGGAACATCTAGCCATCTCTACCATGTAATTTTTTAAACTTAATTTTTATTGGAGTATAGTTGCTTTACAATGCTGTGTTAGTTTCTGCTATACAGCAAAGTGAATCAGTTACGTATATCCCCTTTTTTTTAGATTTCCTTCCCATTTAGGTCACCATAGAGCACTGAGTAGAGTTCCCTGTGCTATACAGTCGGTTCTCATTAGTTATCTATTTTATACATAATAGTGTATATATGTCAATCCCAATCTCCCAATCCACCCTACCCCACCCTTCTCCTCTTGGTATCCTTAAGTTTGTTCTCTACATCTGTGTCTCTATTTCCGCTTTGCAAGTAAGTTCATCTGTACCATTTTTCTAGATTCCACGTATAAGTGATATTATACATTTGTTTTTCTCCTTCTGACTTACTTCACTCTGTATGACAGTCTCTAGGTCTGTCCACGTCTCTGCAAATGGCACTATTTTGTTCCTTTTTGTGGCTGAGTAATATTCCATTGTATATATGTACCACATCTTCTTTATCCATTCCCCTGTTTGATGGGCATTTAGGCTGCTTCCATGACCTGGCTATTGTAAATAGTGCTGCAATGAACATTGGGGTGCATGTATCCTTTTTCAATTATGGTTTTCTCCAGGTATATGCCCAGTAGTGGGATTGCTGGGTCGTATGGTAGTTCTATTGTTAGTTTTTTAAGGAACCTCCATACTGTTCTCCATAGTGGCTGTACCAATTCACATTCCCACCAACAGTGCAAGAGGGTTCCCTTTTCTCCACACCCTCTCCGGCATTTGTTTCTAGATTTTTTGGTGGTGGCTATTCTGGAGACTGGTGTGAGGTGATACTTCATTGTAGTTTTGATTTGCATTTCTCTAATAATAAGTGATGTTGAGCATCTTTTCTTGTGCATTTTGGCCATTTGTATGTCTTCTTTGGAGAAATGTCTATTTAGATTTTCCCATTTTTTGATTGGGTTATTTGTTTTTTTGATATTGAGCTGCATGAGCTGTTTATATATTTTAAAGATTAATCCCTTGTCAGTTGCTTCATTTGGAAATATTTTCTCCCTTTCTAAGGGTTGTCTTTCCATCTTGTTTATGGTGTCCTTTGCTGTGCAAAAACTTTTAAGTTTAATTAGGTCACATTTGTTTATTTTTGTTTTAATTTCCATTACTCTAGGAGGTGGATCAAAAAAAGATCTTGCTGTGATTTATGTCAAAGAGTGTTCTGCCTATGTTTTCCTCTAAGAGTTTTATAGTGTCTGGCCTTACATTTAGGTCTGTAATCCATCTGGAGTTTATTTTTGTGTATGGTGTTAGGGAGTGTTCTAATTTCATTCTTTTACATGTAGCTGTCCAGTTTTCCCAGCACCACTTAGTGAAGAGACTGTCTTTTCTCCATTGTATATTCTTGCCTCCTTTGTCATAGATTAGGTGACCATAGGTGTGTGGGTTTAGCTCTGTACTTTCTACCCGGTTCCATTGACCTGTATTTCTGTTTTGTCTGCCATGTAATTTTTAAAGGAATTGTGTGAGTAATCAAATTAGTGATGTCTCGTCCTCACCGTGACCTTCAGGTCTGCTCATTTAAATGATTGTGTACTTCAAAACATATCTTAGTTTCATTCCAATTCTAAAGTAAGGTGTTATTTAAGAATTTTTTTTTTATGTTTAGTTTGGGTTTTTCCCCCTCCATTGATCTCTGTGACCTGCTCTTCTTTCCCCTCCCTTTTAGTCGTTAATCTCCAACCAGAGACACATATTTAAAGATATATTCTGCATAAATCTTTTACATCAAAAATCACAATGTCAAATCTAGTCCTGCTGTTATTTTCCAAGAACATCCTTAGTTAGTTGTTTTTAAATGACGACGCTAACTAGGCAACCCAGTAATCTTCCTCTGAAACCTTTTCTGCCTGCTCATCTATTTAACACATATTTCTTGCCCACTTACTGTGAGCCAGGCGGTGTGCAAAGCACAGGGTTTAGAATGCACATGGTTCCAGCCGAGGGAAGTCAGATGAACAATCGGGGGAGTTCATTGCACCTGTGATTAAGTGTGGTGAAGTGTGCAGGATGCAAGGAGAGTTGAGTACCTGGGAGCTGACCCCGTGTAGGGTCCAGCGAGTATTTGCTGAAGGACCTGCCAGGGGTGGAGCGGCGGGGGAGGTGGCGTTCCAGGCCGAGGAACCACAGCAGGCAGATGAGCAGGGTCTGTGATGGAGCTGCTGGGAAAGGCAGGGCCAGATCGCAGATGCCTCATAAGCCACCAGAAGCATTCTTGGCTTCCAGCTGGAGCAGAGCAACGCAGCGCACAGGTTACATGGGAGGCGTGTGAACTGCAGTTTCCTGCTGGACGCTCTCATCACACTGCACCCAGTTCAGGGGGCACCCCTTCTGTGAAGCTTTTCACAAGAGGCCACAACCAGAGCCCACGTCCGGTATCTGTGCACGTGGCCCTCTATTCACGTTCCCCCAATCGTGGGACTCTGTGGTACGTCTGTGTGACCCTCCCTGGACGTGCGCTCCCTTGGGTGGACTCTAGCTGCTGCCTCTCCTCTTACACGGCAGCAGCAGCAGGGTTTTTATTACTGTCATCTGTGCATCTGCATCCCTCCTGGCCCCCTAGTACCCAGCACAGTGCAGAGTGAATGTGTGCCCGTTCATTCAGGATTGAATTCTTTATAAATGCCCAGTGTGTCTCCTTTCTTACACTCAAGGAGATGCTGTCATCTGTGTAATCCCTCTTTTTTTTTTAATTTTTAAAATTTATTTATTTATGGCTGCATTGGGTCTTCATTGCTGCGCATGGGCTTTCTCTAGTTGCGGTGCGTGGGCTTCTCATTGTGGTGCCTTCTCATTGCAGAGCACAGGCTCTAGGCATGCAGGCTTCAGTAGTTGTGGCACACGGGCTTAGTTGCTCCGTGGCATGTGGGATCTTCCTGGGCCAAGGCTCGAACCCATGTCCCCTGCATTGGCAGGTGGATTCTTAACCACTGTGCCACCAGGGAAGTCCCATCCCTCATTTCTTGATCTTTTTTGACACTTCTTTTTTTTTTTTTTCCGTACGCGGGCCTCTCACTGTTGTGGCCTCTCCCGTTGCGGAGCACAGGCTCCGGACACGCAGGCTCAGTGGCCATGGCTCACGGGCCCAGCCGCTCCGTGGCATGTGGGATCTTCCCAGACCGGGACACGAACCCGCATCCCCTGCATCGGCAGGCGGACTCTCAACCACCGTACCACCAGCGAAGCCCTTGACACTTCTTGATTGTCAGATGTGTTTTCTCTTTTTTTAACTTTTTATTTTATATTGGAGTACAGTTGATAAAGAATGTTGTGTTAGTTTCAGGTGTACAGCAAAGGGATTCCGTTATACATAAACATGTATCTATTCTTTTTCAAATTCTTTTGCCAATTAGGTTGTTAGAGAATACTAAGGAGAGTTCCCTGTGCTATACAGTATGTCCTCATTGGTTACCCATTTTAGATATAGGAGTGTGTACATGTCAATCCCAAACTCCCTAAATATCCCTCCCCGTCTCGGTTCATCCTTGTTTCTGCAAATGGCATTATTTCATTCTTTGATGGCTAATATTCCATGGTGTATATGGACCACAGCTTCCTTATCCATTCATCTGTCGGTGGGCATTTAGGTGGCTTCCATGCCTTGGCTATTGTAAGCAGTGCTGCCGTGAACATTGGGGTACACGTATTTTTCCAGTTTTCCTCTCACTTTTGACAGATCCTTGAGCAGAGTTCTCTTAGATCTTGTGAGCCGTCAACAGAAATATTCCCAGTGTTCAGCTCTTTATGCAGCAGATGTGTGCTGAGCTGTGGTGTGGTCCATACTGGGAACTTGCAGCTGTGAACAGTAGTGCCTTCCTGGAGGGCACAATTCAGTGGAGGGAAACAGGGCTTAGACCAGTGCCTGTGAATTAGGTGGGGGCGGGGGGCAGTGCCATGAAGAAACCTGAAGTAGCATAAAGAGAAAGCTTGGTGGGAAAGAGCCTTTCTTTTAGCGTCTTGCTTTCTGCCTTTGCTCTGGAATGTTCTGCCTCAAGCATGTTATCAGTTAAATTGTGTAGGGTCCAGTACCTCTCTGAGAGGTAAATCAGGACAGCCACAAGCAGAACTTAAGAGGTTTGTGTTTTGTTTCTGCTTTGTTTTGTTTTTAAAGGGAGGCAATGAAAAAAAATTCTTTCAAACTTGTATGTTTAAGTGACTCTATAGATATTTGTTCTTGGCTGGTAACCCATAATAACTTTTTTACCCTGCTTTATTTGAAGGCTCTTGAGATCTGTCAACAGAGAAACTTTGTAGAAGAGACAGTTTATCTTCTGAGTAAGTAGCTTTTGTTCATTTTGGTCCCCATAAACTAAGGAATGGGGTGACAATGTGATGTAAGGTGTGTAAGAATGGACATAGGTTTTAGACCAAAGTAACACAGAGGTTAGAGCCTGATTTGTATAAGAAATTGAATATTTAGTAAAGGAGACTTCACAGCTCAGTAGAGAAGGTAGCATCATTTAATAAATGCTACTGAGATAACAATTAGAATTGTGTAATAAATGACCAAAACTGTATCAGTTCACACCTTCCAATATAAATCACAATAAATTGTAGATGGGTTGAGAAGCTGTTTTTCTTTTTTCCAATTATCCTAAGAAGGAAGTCAGAATCTGACAGACCTTGATTCAGATTCCAGATCTGCCATTTAGTAGCCGTATGACCTTGGCAAGGCACTAACATTTCTATGTCCTCTTTTATAAAATAGAAATATTAGTAGAGCATACCTCATAAGATTATAGTGACGATTACATGAAATAATTCATGTGAAGTGCTTAAGTGAGTACTCACGACAAAGTAAACGCCCAGTGAGCAGGAAATACTGATTTTACTGAGTGACAGATGTCACATAAGGAAATGTTTTTTGTCATAGCCATCAAACTATGTAAACAAATGAAGAGATATGTGATTTCCCTTAAAATGTTTTATTACATTATCCTAAGTGTATTTCTCACGTTTTGCTAGGCCGAATGGGTAACAGCCGAAGTGCCCTGAAGATGATCATGGAGGAATTACATGACGTTGATAAAGCGATTGACTTTGCCAAGGAACAGGATGACGGGGAACTCTGGGAAGATCTGATTTTATATTCCATCGACAAACCACGTAAGCAGAAAAGCCATCTGCAATCGCAACCTCTTTCTCTCCGTTTAGCCAGTTGTGTCTAGAGTAGGAATCATCTCAAGATGCACTGAGTTAAAAATACGGTGAAGTATCTATAGTAAAAATAGGCCAGGTACATAGTAATGATTTCCAGTACTCTTCCTGTGCAGGGAAGCCTGGAGCCTCATCACTTCGTATTAGCTGAACTTGATAAAGAACACTTGGTTGAAGCATATTTCTACCTACTGCACCCAAATGGAATAGAAGATTTTGGTTTTGTTTGTACACAGGGGGGCATTTATTTTGAAAGTTTATAGTCTAGCCCTTATCGAGTCTCTTTATGGAAACCCATAACCGTTACTGGACGTTGACCACATATGGAGGTTTGCTACTGTAGCATTGAGCCTCTCTTTCCTGCCCTGTTCTATCAGTGCAGCACCAGGAGTGTATACCTGCTGCCTCTCCTTGACCATCTGCCTTGGGTCTCCCATTTTGGAAGGAAACAAAGGCAGTCACCTAACAGTAACGCAAGTCCTCTTTTAAAGATATAATTCAGAAACTAGCAGTCATGGTTTAAAATCTTTCCCCTTCCCTTTTTTAGTTTTTGGTCGGAAGGCTTATCTGTTTCGAGATATTCAAGTTCTAGAAACCACTGTTACGATTGTTTTTTAAATTGAGATTCAAGAGGGGGTGTTATTCAAGTCCATTTCAGATTAAGGTAGCTACATGCACATATAGCTTGAAGAATCTAGTCTAGCATGATAGAGTGGTGGTCTAAGGATCTTAAAGGAGGCAAAGTTGGGGTAACGAAACACACGGTGAACCTGGGCCTGCCCTGGGTTTGAATTGGGGTTCAAAAATCACTAGCTGTGTGTCCCTGGATGAATTCATTCATCACCCCACTTTCCTTTTCTGGAAAATGGGAACAAATAGCATTCCTACCTTGGCAGAATAGGAGAAAAGTGTGTGATAGCTGAGCCATAGTAGATTCTCAAATACTAGTTGCCCCCCTTTGACATTACACACTGTGTTCTGAAGTAATCATTTGTTCTCCATCTCATTTTTTTTTTTAATCCCTGCTCATTTAGCTTCTCCTTCAAGGAAGGTAAAGGAAGATTAGTTCCTAGGAGGATTTAACAATTCAAATGCTTTTTAACACTTAAAGGAAATAACTTTTGCTCTGAGTTACTTCCGACCTAAAATTGCATTAGCTACACTGCTTATATGTTGTTTTGCGCGGTGTTCTTGTAGCCTTTATCACCGGCTTGCTAAACAACATCGGCACGCACGTTGACCCAATTCTACTGATTCACCGTATTAAGGAAGGAATGGAGATTCCTAATTTGAGAGACTCCTTGGTTAAAATTCTGCAAGACTACAATCTGCAAGTAAGTATCTTTTCTTGGACAAAGGAGCATGCTGAGTGAGTTGACTGACTACTGGATAAACATTTCTAGGTCTTATTTTGGACATCAGTTCAATTCGATAGTCACATTTTACTTAGGCCCAGACATTTGGAATACCATTCAAACAGAGAAATGAGAAATACCGCCCTTGGAGGAAGCCATTGGTATTTCTTAACTATCCCCAGATTTACTCTTCTTGATAAGCAGGCATTCTTACATTTATGGGATAAATATAGCATGGCATTGGGGAAGGTGCAGGAGGAGTTACGGTGGCTACTAGATCAGACCACCCAAACCACTCTTAAGTAGAATGAGCATTGTGTCCATTTGGAGAAATGAAAACACAATTTTTTTTCCAAATAGTTTGATCATTTCCTTGAAGCCACTCAGTAACCTCTTGCCTGAAAGATGTTAAAATAACAGAATTTTATTTTACTTTTTGTCTGTTTTCTAGAGTATTACAAGCTTACTATCTGCAGTAGTTCAGAATTTGTGATCAGAGCCATGGAACTTATTATCTTCTTATAAATAATTAATATGCTAATCACAAAGCATCCCTATCTTCCTTAAAAAGCCGCTAACAGTGACTGTATTTCGGAATGCCGGTAGCTTCCAGAGACCATGAAACTATGTAAAGCCCATTTCTTGAAAAATTCAGACTGTTCTTTCTCTAGCTCGTTTGAAAATGAGTTTTTGGTAGAATGTGGATGAAATGGCTTTCCTGGAAACATTGAGATTTTGCAGGCAGAGCCGAAAGACAAGGTCGTGGGCACAGAAGTGGTCTCCAGGGTAGGAAAGGAGGAGCATGTGATGATGACTTGTGGGCTTGTGATCACTGTGAAGGGTGCAGAGCCGGGGGGCTGCCCGCTGAACTCGGGGTGGTGGCCTCAAGGAAGAGACTTGGGTGAAAAGGAAAATGAGGAAGATAAATGGCATCAAAAAGAGTAGTCCGAGCTGTAAAAGAATGAGAGTGCTGGAAGGCCAGGATCTTGTGGCCAGGGAGGAGGATACTGTTACGTGAAAATCTCCAAAGGAGTCGTTGTGAAGATGTTCAGAAAGTGTGGTGAAGGGAGAGGTCCGGTGGAATTAGTCAAGAAACCATGAGGGCAGTTGTTGTCCAGGGTCCAGCTTCCTCCTTGAACTGGGAGGTTAACCCTGCAGCCCACAGGTGACTGTGGTCTTACTGGGTAACACAGCTTTAAAGAGGAGGTCTTCCTGAGGGTGGAAAGTGACAAAACAGGGAGCCTTGGCTTAGGAGGCTTTTGGGAAATTGGGGGTCATGGGAAAGAAATGGGTGTTTGGTTTTGGCAAGTAGGTTGACGATCTGCTCTACAAAAATCTTCCAGATGAACAGGTATTTATCTATGGTGGAATTCGGAGGCTTGCAGGTGAGGTGAGCCAGGGGAAGGTTACTGCAGGAAGGATGAGGAAGGCCAGGAAGGAAGGAGAAATGTAGGAATGGGTTAATGGATAGGAGAGGTGACATGAAGAGCTGTGCTTTGTGCAGCACCCGAAGGATACAGAAGAGCCATCCAGGCAGGAAATGATACACTTCATTCTGAAGCATGCATTGGCTTTGGGGAAAGCAGTTCCAGTGTCAGACCTCGTAAAGCTCGGGGCATGAGTGAGCTCGATAATGATGTGTATCTCCTCAGTACTCGCCACCCCTGGGTCTGCCTGGATATGCTCCAAGTTGCAAATTCCAGTTTGTTGGGAAGTCATTTAAGTGTCTCTGAACAAATCTACCCCCAGGAAGGTGACAGCATAATTCCCCCTCCTGTCCTTCAGCTCTACTGTGTGAAGCCTAGCCTCTAGGTTGAAAAATGTGCCTACAAAAACACCTAATAGATCCCTCCTCCTAGGTTCTTTCTGGAGAACCAAGCTCAGGGGCACCACGGAGTCTCGCTGCTCATTAATGTTTTATCAATGTACCTGCATAGTTCTGAGTCAGCCGGGAATAAAAATAACATTATTATTAGGTGCACAGTGAATTCTGTATAAAAAATTAGCCACTAAACAGCTGCTAAATCAATATTTTATCCTCTTAACTTTTAAATGTAATGAGAGCTTTTCCTTAAGATGTGTAAGTGTGCAGTTGGTGGTGTGTTAAGGAGGCTGGGAGTTACTTTGCCAGTGAGTCCGAGGAGTGGTGGCAGCCTGTAAATCCCCGACGGGGCTGGGGTGGGGAGTCTACTGTGGCCCTCAGACATCTTGCTGGAGGATGCAGAGAGAAAATGCTCTACTGGGGGGCAGGTTGTTCAAAGAATCCCAGGAGGTACTTCCTACTTATACATGAAGAAAGAATTTCGAATAGGTGACCTTTTTTATTAATAGAAAACTTTTTTTCTTTCTCTAGAAATCATTGTAAAAATAAATCTATTTATAGAGCATTTTGAAGCTTCCAGAAAGGTTTCACATTCATTTAAAAAATTTTTTATTCTGTCTAGTGTCTTCATTTGTTTCATAAAACTACAGTCGAGTTTCACATGTTTTAATGGGATAAAAAATTCCCAAGATTTTGCAGGTCCATGAATTTGCAAGGATCTGGATCCTGCTGTTCATGAGAGCAGGGCAGTGAGGGGGAATGACCGTGGGGGACATTAAGAACCATTCAGTAAACGAAGGAATCTAAATGTTAGGGAAAGGTTATCACAGGGCTTCTCAGCACCTTTTTTGGTTTTGCTAATTTGCATTCGGAATCCAAGGGTCAGATTTACAGTCAAGTAGACAGCATTTTAAAACTTATTTGGCCACTGAAAATGCTTTGGGAGATGACTCCTTAGTGAATTGCTAACTGGAAAGAGAAGGTACAGAGAAAGGTGGGGGAAAAAATTTCTTCTGGTTGTAAATTTCATGTTTTCTAAAATGCAACAACTTTTCTCAGTTGAAGTTTAGCATGAGGCATGTTAGATGTCTGTGACATCATTAAAGTTAAGGAAAAACCAACCACATTATCAGTGTTTCAACTGTTTAACTTATTTTCATATTTTTATACCTTGTTAGTACAATGCTTCCACAAAATTTAAAAGCTTCAGCGACGTAAGAAGGATAAAAGTACCCCTTATCATACTTCATAGACCTAAAATGTTTCTAGGTCTGATTTCAAGGACGAAGGGCACTTGTTTTGATATAAATTGTTTATGAAACAATATGATAGAAATATTTCTATTTTTACACGAAACTGACAATTTCCAAATTATTTTCATGCTGTTTCATATTTGTAAGACATCTTATTTATAAATTTAGCATTTATTTATTGTATTTATTTAGCATTTATATCCACTTCCATTGCTTTTTTTTTCTTTCCTCTTAAGAGTTCCAAACACTTCTCTTTTGACAGTCTTATTTGACAGTCATTTTCAGTAATGATCCTTAAGGAACTGTCATCTCCATTTTACATGTAAGAAGACTGAGTCTCAAAAAGTTTTGACTCGCCAGCCTGGGAAGGTGAGGAACTGGGTTTGAACTCAGATACTCTGACTAAATGTTTTTCTCACTAGTTGTCCCACTGGTCTCTGGAGATTAATTCAGTGTACTGGCAGGTTACAACACAGGAATATATAGGATTGTCTTGGAAGATGAACAGGCAACCTGTTGTCTTTAAAGAGCCGTGGACATGGTATTTGCAGACGTGGACTCTAGTCCCGGCTTTGCCATTAACAAGCCGGTTGAGCTGTGGGGAGGGCACATAAGCTCTCTGGGTGTCCATTTCCCCATTAGATTAAATCAGTATTTGTTAAGCCTGGCTGCACACCAGAACTATCTGAATGCTTTTCTTAAATTACCAAGTTTCAGGTACCACCCCAGATCCTCTGGAGAGGATTAGGGACTAGGTCTTTAGACCACCTTGGTGTTTCTTATACACTCAGCCGGGAACTGGGCTATGCATTGACATTTAGGAGCTTCTAGACTAGATGGTCTCTGGAAGTATTTCTCTCTCTCTCAAGTTCTCAGTCGGTCCTTTCGTAAGCAAGCCTTTATAGAGCGAATGCAGCTGTGTAGTCTTAACGATATTCCCATGGAACTCATCCGTAATACTTATTTTGGAATCTGTAATAAAGTAGCTTAGATTTTTCAGCATAAGCTTTTTAAGTTATAGGTTTGATTGTTTATAAACACATTTATTTAAATATTTGCGTGCCTACTGTGTTAGATCCTGTGCTGGGTAGGACCTTACAGGGCTTCCATGTGTTGTCTCAGGGACCAGGAGATGAGCAGAACGCAGCTCGAGTAGCTCATGATCTGAATGAATATTTCTAGGAGAAGCAAAAAGCTTTAACACTTACGTTTCGTTAAACTTCACACATGTACATGAACACACACACAGGTAAACTGACTCCAGACATCTGTTCTTTTCCCATATTTACATTTGCTACAAACTCCAGGTGCCTTTATCATTGCCCCATAGGTCTCTACTTTGAAATCTAGACACAAATGAATTAATGGGAAATAGCGACTTCTTTCCTATCTGCCTTTTTGGGGGGCCCACATGGGTTTCTTTTCGACCCCCAGTGCATAAGCCCTTAATTTCTTCTAAGAAAGTGAGTTTTTAAATTTATATATCCCCAAAATAAACTTTTAAGATAAAATCTATTTTTTTTCCTTTAAAATTATTTCAGTTTGGCTTCATCACAGCTTTTAGGTGACATGGGTAGCCTATGACAACCAACTGTAGCTTCTTTAGTCAATTCGGTACATGCCTACTTTGTACTATTGTAAATTTCAATGTGATTGCATTTATAATTCTGTTTTGAACTCCAGCTTGAGGCCTTAGAGTCTTTGTCTTTTCCTTCTTATTTCTCTGCAATTCATCACCTTTGATAATAATCCCAACAAAAAGCAAAGCTTTTTCAAGTAGAATTTAAATCCCATTGCACTGTGGCCTAAATGATGGATCAGAAATTAGGTACAATGGTTTCTAGGTCTAGCTCTGGTATCTTACTGGGGGCTTGTAAAACCAGGTAACTATCTCACGTGCAATGCCGATGATAAGCACTACAGTATGAACGAGGCAATGTCAGCAAAAAGTTCAACATTTCAAAGAATCTTTTAAAATAGAAATCTCAGAGGCTTGGCAGTCTTGTATGGCATTTTTCCCACAGCAGC
Organism: Neophocaena asiaeorientalis asiaeorientalis; assembly: GCF_003031525.2. Taxonomy (NCBI): domain Eukaryota; kingdom Metazoa; phylum Chordata; class Mammalia; order Artiodactyla; family Phocoenidae; genus Neophocaena; species Neophocaena asiaeorientalis. The sequence goes on along the minus strand of NW_020173721.1, from coordinate 81,083 downwards.
TGTTTTTAATGAACCATAATAACTTCGCTGAGGTACAGTCCTTTTATTGCTTTATAAGATGTGAGTCTGGTGCTTTGCTTTTGCTTGGAATTATTATCAATGATGATGAACTGCAGAGAAATAAGGAAAAAGAGGGGGAGTCTTGTGTTAGTTTTCAACAGATATGTTCTTATTTAATCTTATAATAGAACAAGGTATGCTTGTAATGATTACAGAAGCTACAACTGATTGCCATGAAAACGATGCAAAAGAAAAGGTAATATTAAACACAGAATTTAGAAAAACTGAGAACTACGGAGGGAAACAATGTAATGTTAAGGAAACTAGAGTGGCTGAGAAGGATATAGGAATTAGTAACATACAGAGCTCTACTTGTGTATTTTCCCTTCTCCTGGCTATGTGCCTCTGAATACTAAAGGTTTTCCTAGAAAATACTTTCTGTGGGCGGACAGATTGCGCCTATTTAGAAAAATGTAATCCTGGTGAAGAAATGGTTCCTTCTTAGTTGTTGGTGTTGTTTTTTCTTCCCTGTTTTCTTTAAGTTTGCAGACACCATGGCTTCCGTCTAGACTGCCAGGCCCACCATTCCATGGGCCTTAAAGACCCACTCAGGGTCATAGCCAGCTCTTTTTGAAGCATTTTGCTGTGATTGTGACATTAAAGTTTTTATTTTAGTATTAGAGGCTGGGCAGCTAGATACATTTGCTTATAAATTTTCTTAAAGTTTACCAGCATTAGTATTTGTTATTTTTCTCTTCTTCCTGTATGCTTTCGTGACATCTGTTACAGTTTTAATGTCTTTTTAAAATGAATCTGAAAATTTCAATTTCTAGCAGCATTTTAAAGAATAAAACTTAATAGGCAGTGTCTCAATTAATGTGGAAACAGTAAAATCATGTAGTTTCCTGCTCATCAGCTTTAGAAATGGTGGGTATAGAACTCTGGACATCTGTTTCCTTGGCTCATGTAGTTAGGCGAGAAACCGTCTGGGTGCATTCACCCAATACCTGTGCTCCTCGGGATTTGCGAGGAGGACATGTTATCATAGCCGATTGGGGATGGAGGACCACAGCTGACCGCTTCCAGTTCCCTTCCCTGGTGGCATGAATTGAAAGCATGTGAAAGCAGAATGTCCACGTAGGTTTTAGAGTTGAGAGTGACTTTGGTGTGAAGAAAGTCAGGATGCAGCTCTGCCTTTGCCGTGACCCAGAGCTGGGCAGCAGGGAGGCGGTGATGTCTTCATTGTGCGAATTTCCATGGCACCTCCACAGAGCCGCACAGAACCACGGGCACTAAGACCCACTGGGCCAGAAGAGAAAGATGTAGGCACTGCATCAGAGTCTCCCAGGCCTTGAGCATCTCCCTCTTTGAAAAGCAGCATCTGGCTTAAGCACACCTCACAACTTGCAATAAAATACCACCACCCCCCCAAAAAAAAAAAAAAAGAAAAGGGTAGAAGCTCACATTAGTGCCAGAGGAATTCGTTTGAAAGGGAAAGGGGTCACCTCTCCCTGCTGTGCTGCTGCAGGGGAGCAGTAAGTGGCCTCTCCCCCACATTTGAGTCTCTTTAAGATGGCTTTTCTTTCACAATGTGTGCATTAGATTCTGCTTCGCGAAGGCTGCAAGAAGATTCTCGTAGCTGACTCTTTGTCCTTACTAAAGAAGATGCACCGAACTCAAATGAAAGGCATTCTGGTTGATGGTGGGTAAAATTGAAAGAATCCTATTGGAACTGCTTGCCTTGCTATCAGAAAGGACAGAGCAAAGAGAAACATTGTATAATCCCAAGTGTATGTGTTTCCTTGCAGAGGAGAACATCTGTGAGTCCTGTCTTTCCCCTATTCTCCCATCAGGTAAGATGGTTGGGAGGGGAAAAAAATCCCCAAATACGTGTTAATGATGAGTGGTGTTAAAATTCTGAAGTTAGCGGATTACAACTTATAAAATTACACACCTTTGGGGATAATCCAGTTGAGAGAAGAATTGCAGCCCATGTTGCTAGTCAGTTGCATGCTGGTGCCGCCGTTCCTTAGAGCTGAGGCTCCCAAGCTCTCGAGTGGGTCGTCATCGGCCGCCAGGCTTGTGAAAACTCAGATTGCTGGTCCCATCCCCAGAGGTGCTGATTTGGTAGTGCAGGGTGGTACCTGAGAATCTGCATTTCTAACAAGTTCCCAGGTGATGTGGATGCGACTGGTTCAGGGGCCAGTCTTTGAGAACCACTGCCCTAGTATATAGAAGGAAAGAAAATGAAAACTTACCATCAACTTGTTAGATTCCTAACTAGCAGAACCGTGTTTGTGCCTGGGAAAAAATTTATAGGTAGCTTTCCCTTTCCTTTAAGCTTTCCACTGCTATATGGATCTAGGCACCCAAGTTATCTCACATTTCAATGGAAACAAATACCTTCTAATGGGAACTGTTGCTCCTTAAAAGACACGTACATTTGTTTATAGTTCTTGGTAGCTATATATCTCTTCATATAATTAAAGCATTTTATGTAAGGATCATAGGACATGAGAAGAGGAATTTCCATAATTTGAAAGTAGAAATTAAAGCATAGTTGTTGAGATGCTAAAAAATGCTTCTTGTGAGGGCTTCCCTGGTGGCGCAGTGGTTGAGAGTCGGCCTGCCGATGCAGGGGACACGGGTTCATGCCCCGGTCCGGGAAGATCCCACATGCCGCGGAGCGGCTGCGCCCGTGAGCCATGGCCGCTGAGCCTGCGCGTCCGGAGCCTGTGCTCCGCAACGGGAGAGGCCACAGCAGTGAGAGGCCCGCGTACCGCAAAAAAAATAAAAATGCTTCTTGTGTATAAATTCAGCATAGGCAAGTACTAAAAGACGTAGTTTGTGTGCCATTTACTTAGCTTTAAGGGGTTATTTAGCACAGCAGGAGCACAAGAAGTTCCCCGTAGGGTGTTTTTTAGAGGTTTGGATTTTAAGTGCTTGTGTTAAAAACTGCAGTGGGCACAGGGAAAGCAGTGAGCTTTCAGTGTTTTAACAGAAAGCAAACACGTGCACCTGCCCTGTATAGTTAGATTAAACTCCTAATTTAATCTGTTAAGGATTCAGTCTTACCGGAACCAAGCTGGCCACAGAGCACACGCAGACGAGGTGTGGTGCCCCAGCAGAAGTACAGCACAGGGCAAGGTCACAGCCTAGGATGTTAGCCCAGCTGTGCCCTGAAGTTAGTGAATGCCCTCGGCCAAGGCAGTAGGTGAACCGACAGAAAGCATTCTTACAAAGCCACGGAATCCACTTTAGTAGTGTCATGACTGTGTGTACGGGGCTGGAGGAGGGAGAGCTTTACACATACACGTCCTGATGCTGGTTTTCACAAATGCCGTTGCCTTGCCATGAAATCGTCCCCAGTATGTAGCTGTAGTAACTAAATTGGAGGCCAAGCAGGTGACCTGGGACCCCCATAGCAACAGGACTGTCATACCTGCCCTGCGTTCAGCCATGCTGCCCTGCAGGGATGCGTTCATCAATCACCATCCCCCCAAGGCAGCTTACTGCTGCAAAGTGAAACTTCTACTAGTGCACTGAGCTCTTCTCTCTTTCCTGCCCTCTCCCCCAGACGCAGCTAAGCCCTTCAGCGTGGTGGTCTTCCACTGCCGCCATATGTTCCACAAGGAGTGCCTGCCTATGACCAGCATGGTAAGTTGGCTGCTTGGCCACCAGTAACTCGAGAGAAATCGGTGCAGCCAGAGGGATGTGCTTAAAATAACCCCTGTCCATGTCTCAGTTATAATATAGTTTACGTCACATCAGAAAAAGCAATGTACCTACTTCTCAAATGTAAAACTGCTTAGTATACGATACTAAACATTATAAAAGCATACTCCTGTAAGTAAATTTGTTGAGATGAAATTGATGACAGTTGAGCTTTAGAAATGAGCTACAGCGAAGAACCATTTTCTATAACTTTCTCACCCTGATTTCTGTATCACGACACTGCTATTTTTTCAGTGTCAGGTCGGTTCCCCCAGGTCCCCTTGGGTCACGTTAGACTTGTCTTGCTGTGGGGTGTCTTTTGAGTCCAAGAATAACAGCTGGTCTAGACAGGATCCTGTGTGAACCAGCAGTAACCTCCAGAAAGAGGAGCAGTGTTTCATCACCTGGTCCCTGTTCCCCCACCAGTGCTCCCATAGTATTTCTGAATATGAGTAGAAAGGGTTGATCTTTTAAAATCTGCATTTTTAGAGCTCTCCTGTGCAGTTCTGTAACATCTGCAGTGCGAAGCACCGGGGACCAGGAAGTGCCATTCTGGAGATGAAGAAATAGCCCAGCTCTGTTTGTCAGCCTCTGCCTCTTCTCGCCGCTCTCTGAAGACCATTTTTGCAGCAACAGAAGCTTTTGTTGACACCACCGCTGTTAGGAGATTTGTACAGGTTTATTTCATGCTTAAGAAAAGCTTCTTCATCTTCTCCCATTTACTAGATGTTTCTCTTTGCAGTTGATAAAGTTAGGGTTTTCCTTGTCCATGCCTTGATGGGGGTTCACAGTCAATATTTCATCATTTATTTGTTTGACTCATTATTTAGGAATGGAAACCTAAGTCTTGTAGTTGGAAGTGACTTTTTTTAGGTGCTAGTAAAACCGTCCAGCCGTAATGTGGACTGCTGAGAGCTGTCCCTGGCTGGCCGAGTGCATCATCACTGTGGCCATCCAGCAGCTCCTTGGACCTTGTTTCCATATGCTCTGCCAGCAACAACTCTCAAATTCTGGGTTTGGCTTTTTTTTTCATATGTCATCCACTGTTATCTTCTTAATAGGCACTGAATGATACATGGTGCCTGTTGTCACTGACTCAGTGATGTCTGGGAATAACAAGCCGTCTGATGCTCTGCAGTTTTATGTTGACTAATGACACGTTCTCCTTGTCTCGATGACCAGCAGTGTCTGGCCCTGGCAGGCATTCCGTGTTTGTTGATTGAATAAACATTAGCACTCCCCACTGTGAAAGACTCACTTTTCCTGGGTTGCACAACTTTAATCAAGCATTCTGACACCCTCTAAGGAAGGCAAGAGAGTTTCCAGCACCTAGAGTGTGAGGGAGCGTGGGTAGGTTTCCCTAGCAGGGAGGAAACGAGTAACACTGTAGAATCTGAGAGGATGCTCAGGGGAAAGGGGACTGTGTGATGCCAGAGGATGGACACAACAACATCTCCTGGAGCCTCCTCTGCCCTCGTAGAATGTAGAGAGCGTGGAATAGAGGGAGAGAACTCAAACCTGTGCCCACGACTCATAGTTATTGGTTTCGTCTCCTTGCAATACGCTGCCATCCTCTAACCAGTGAAAAGCACATACTTGCTGTGCCTGCTCTCTCTGTCCCATAAAAGGGAATCAACACAGCTTTCTGCACCTGTCTTTTTGGGGAGAGGGAAGGATGCTCATGGCTACCAAGCACACCATTAAACTTGGCTCAGTCATTCCCAGGAGCATCTCATTTCATTCTCATGGGACCCCTAGGAAGAAGACATTATATCCCCAGTTTTACTGACAAAGAAACCAAAATGCAGAGATGTTATCACAGTCTCCAAGGTGACTGCCTGACTTTAGAACAGGGCTCTGTGCTAAGAAATCACATGGCCAAGTTCACAGGAAATGCACAGTACCTCTCTTCACAATGGAGTTAAAAAGAATATTGAGTAGAAGACAACAGACTTTTTCGGTCACTCTTAAATATTTAGAATTGGAAAGTCTTTGTTGTTATTGTCAGCCCTCAGAATTTCTGTATTCCAAGACTAGGGATCTCTCTGCTACGCTGCTAGTTTTTTTTAGTTTTTGTTTTTGTTTTAATGAGAGAAACTCTTCCTTCACAAAAATACCTTACAAATGAGCCCAATTTGAAACACAGCTAAAAAGCAAACCTACTTCACTTGTACTGGAGAAGAGGAATGTAGTTGCAGACTTCATATTTTGTACCCTCTCCTTAAAAAAAGCCATTCTCTGAGTGAAACTGCCAAGTTCAAAGTTATTCTGTGAAAATAGTTTTAAAGGATTTTCCACTGTTTAAGGATGTCCATAAATAAGTATGTCCGTCTTTGAGAATTTGAGATGTTCTCAATCAATTTAATTCATTTGGCTGTTCTAGTACTAAACCATGTATATTTAATATTATGAAAATGAACATTTATTGAGCAATCACTGTGTGTCAGGCGCTGTTCTACGCACCTTGCGTGCGTTATCATCATAATGATGTGAGATCGGCATTACTATCATGATCATCCTTTTACGTAAAGGTTAAGCAGTCTGTGTAAACTCAAGGAGCAACTCATGGCACAGGATCTCCACAAGATGGTGGAGTAAAAGGACCTGAGCTCACCTCCTCTCACGAAAACACCAAAATCACAACTAACTGCTGAACCACCATCAACAAAAAAGGACTGGAACGTACCAAAAAAGATATTCTACTTCTAAAGACAAAGAAGCTGCCACAGCGAGATGGTAGGAGGGGCATATTCACAATACAATCAAATCTCACACCCACCAGGTGGGCGACCCACAAACTGGAAAATAATTATATTGCAGGAGTTCTCCCACAGGAGTGAGAGCTCTGAGCCCCACATCAGGCTCCCCAGTCCGGCACAGGGAGTAGGAGTTCCCAGATGGCTTTGAAGGCCAACGGGGCTTGATCACGGGAATGCCACAGGACTGGGGTAAACAAGCCACTCTTGGAGGGCACACACAAGGTCTCATGAGCATTGGGACCCAGGGGTAAAAAAAAAAGTGACTTCATACAAGCCTGGGCCTGACCTACCTACTGGTCTTGGAGGGTCCCCTGCGGAGGTGGGGGGCGTGTGGCTAACTGCGGGGACAATGACACTAGTGATGGAGGTACTGGGTACTCACTGGCGTGAGCTATCCTAAAGGCTGCCATTTGGACACCAAGACCTGGCCTCACCCAACAGCCCAGCACCGCAGGCCAACCAACCAACAGGGTGGGCACACAGCCCCACCCATCACCAGACAGGCCGTATAAACTCCACCTGAGGCAACAGCCACCTCTAGACACACCCCTTGACACGGCCCTGCCCACCAGAGGGACAAGACACAGTTCTGCCCACCAGTGCGCAGGCACCAGTGCCTCCAACCAGGAAGCCTGCACAAGCCTCTTGGACCAGTCTCATCCACCGGGGGGGAAATACCAGAAGCAAGAGGAACTACAGTCCTGCAGCCTGCAGAAAGGAGACCATAAACACAGAAATTTAGACAAAATGAGATGTCAGAGAAATATTTCCAGAAGAAGGTACAAAATAAAAACCCAGAAGAAATACTAAGTGAAGTGGAGATAGGCAATCTACCTGAAAAAGAATTCAGAGTAATGATAGTAAAAATGATCCAAAATATCAGAAAAAGAATGGAGGAACAAGAAAGAAGACACAAGAAATGGGTGACAAAGAGCTAGAAGATTTAAAGAACAGAGCTGAACAATACAACTGAAATGAAAAATAAACTAGAAGGAATAAATAGTAGAATAAATGAGGCAGAAGAACAGATAAGTGAGCTGAAAGACAGAGTGGTGGAAATGACTGCTGTGGAACAGAAGAAAGAAGAATGAAAAGAAATGAGGACAGTTTAAGAAGTGAATCCCCATAAGGTTATCAGCTGAGTTTTCAGCAGAAACTGTGCAGGCCAGAAGGGAGTAGCAGGACATATTTAAAGGGATACAAGGGAAAAACCTACAACCAAGAATACTCTACCCAGCAAGGCTCTCATTCAGATTCAGTGGAGAAATCAAAAGCTTTACAGACAAGGAAAAGCTAAGAGAATTCAGTAACACCAAACCAGCTTAACAACAAATGCTAAAGCAACTTCTCTAGGCAGAAAAGAAAAGCCCCCAACAAGAAACAAGAAAATTATGAATGGGAAAGCTCACTGGTAAAGGCAAACATACAGTAATGGCAGGAAATCATCCACACACAAATATGATATCGAAACCAGCAATCATAATGCAGGATATTGGAAATGCATTTGAAATTAAGACACCAGCAACTTAAAACAATCTTGTATATATAGAAACTGCTATATCAAAACCTCAAGGTTACTGCAAACCAAAAATCTACAATAGATACACACACACACACACACACACAGAAATCCAAACAGAACACTAAAGATAGTCATCAAACCACAAGAAAACAAAATAGGAAGGGAAGAAAAAAGAGCTACAAAAACAATCCCAAAACAGTTAACAAAATGGCAATAGGAACATACATATTGGTAATTACCTTAGATGTAAATGGATTAAATGCTCCAATCAAAAGACATAGATTGGCTGAATGGATACAAAAACAAGACCCATATATATGCTGTCTACAAGAGACCCACTTCAGATCTAGGGACACATACAGACCAAAAGTGGGGATGGAAAAAGGTATTCCATGCAAGTGGAAATCAAAAGAAAACTGGAAACAAACACCTGAAAGAATGCTCAACATTGAGGTGGATGGACCTAGAGTCTGTCATACAGAGTGAAGTAAGTCAGAAAGAGAAAAACAAATACCATATGCTAACACATATATATGGAATCTAAAAAAAAAAATGGTCATGAAGAACCTAGGGGCAGGATGGGAATAAAGACTCAGACCTACTAGAGAATGGACTTGAAGACATGGGGAGGGGGAAGGGTAAGCTGGGACAAAGTGAGAGAGTGGCATGGACATATATACACTACCAAATGTAAAGTAGATAGCTAGTGGGAAGCAGCCGCATAGCACAGGGAGATCAGCTTGGTGCCTTGTGACCACCTAGAGGGGTGGAATAGGGAGGGTGGGAGGGAAGGAGACACAAGAGGGAAGAGATATGGGGATATGTATATGTATAACTGATTCACTTTGTTATAAAGCAGAAACTAACACACCATTGTAAAGCAATTATACTCCAATAAAGATGTTAAAAAAACAAAAATCATTCATCTGAAAAATAAGAAAACTGGAGTAGCAATACACGTATCAGAAAAAATAGACTTTAAAGACTATTACAAGAGATAAAGGACACTACATAATGATCAAGGGATTGATCCAAGAAGAAGATATAACAATTGTAAATATATGCACTCAAGATAGGAGCACCTCAATATGAGGCAAATACTAACAGCCATAAAAGGTGAAACTGATAGTAACACAGTAATAATGGGGGAGTTTAACACCCTACTTACATCAATGGACATATCATCCAGACAGAAGGTCAATAAGGAAACACAGGCCTTAAATGACACATTAGACCAGATGGACTTAATGGATATTTATAGATCATTCCATCTGAAAGCAGCAGAATACACATTCTTCTCAAGTGCACGTGGAACATTCTCCAAGATTGATCACGTGCTGGGACATAAAGCAAGCCTGGATAAATTTAAGAAAACTGAAATCACATCAAGCATCTTCCAACCACAATGCTATGAGATGAGAAATCAATCACAAGAAAACTGTAAAAAACAGAGACAAGTGGTGGCTAAACAATATGTTACTAAACAACCAATGGATCACTGAAGAAATCAAAGAGGAAATTTAAAAATTCCTAGATACAAGTGAAAATGAAAATACAACAATCCAAAACCTATGGGATGCAGCAAAACAGTTCTGAGACAAGTTTATAGCAATACAATCTTACCTCAAATACAATCTCAAATAAACCACCTAACCTTACATGTAAAGCAACCACAGAAAGAAGAACAAACAAAACTCAAAGTTAGCAGAAGGAAAGAAATCTTAAAGATCAGAGCAGAAATAAATGAAATAGAGACGAAGAAAATAGAAAAGATCGAAGAAACTAAAAGTTGGTTCTTTAAAAAGATAAACAAAATTGATAAAACTTTAGCCAGCCTCATCATGAAAAAAAGGGCAAGGGCTCAACTCAATAAAATTAGAAATGAAAAAGGAGAAGTTACAACAGACACCACAGAAATACAAAGGATTGTAAGAGACTACTACAAGCAACTACATGCCAATAAAAAATGGACAGCCTAGAAGAAATGGACAAAGTCTTTGAAAGGTACGATCTCCCAAGACTTAACCAGGAAGAAATAAAAAATATGAACAGACCAATCACAAGCATTGAAATTGAAACTGTGATTTAAAAACTCCCAAGAAACAAAAGTCCAGGACCAGATGGCTTCACAGACAAATTCTATCACACATTTAGAGAAGAGTTAACACCTATCCTTCTGAAACTATTTCAAAAAATTTCAGAGGAAGGAACACTCCCAAACTCATTCTATGAGGCCACCATCACCCTGATACCAAAACCAAAGATAGCACAAAAAAGAAAATTACAGGCCAATGTCACTGATGAATATAGACACTAGCAAACCAAATCCAACAATACATTAAAAGGATCATATACCATGATGAAGTGGGATTTATCCTAGGGATGCAAGGAATTTTCAATATCCTCAAATCAATCAGTGTGATGTGCCACATTAACAAATTAAAAAATAAAACCATATGATCATCTCAACAAATGCAGAAAAACCTTTTGACAAAATCCAACACCTATTATTTATTATAAAAACTCTCCAGAAAGTGGGCACAGAGGGAACCTACCTCAACATAGTAAAGGTCATATATGTTATGACAAACACATAGCCACCAATATACTCAATGGTGAAAAGCTGAAAGCATTTCCTAAGATCAGGAACAAGATGAAAATGTCCACTCTCACCACTTTTATTCAACATAGTTTTGGAAGTCCTACCCGTGGCAATCAGAAGAAAAAGAAATAAAAGATATCCAAATTGGAAAAGAAGAAGTAAAACTGTCACTGTTTGCAGATGACATGATACGATACATAGAAAATCCTAAAGATGCCACCAGAAAACTACTAGAGCTCATCAATTAATTTGGTAAAGTTGCAGCATACAAAATTGGTGCACAGAAATCTCTTGCATTGCTATACACTGACAACAAAAGATCAGAAAGAGAAATTAAGGAAACAATCCCATTTACCATCACATCAAAAAGAATAAAATACCTAGAAATAAACCTACCTAAGGAGGTAAAAGACCTCTATGCTGAAAACTGTAAGACAATGATAAAAGAAATTGAAGATGACACAAACAAATGGAAAGATATACCATGTTCTTGGATGTTTGTCACAATGACTATACTCCCCAAGGTAATCTACAGATTCAGTGCAATCCCTATCAAATTACCAATGGCATTTTTTGCAGATCTAAAACAAAAAGTCTTAAAATTTGTATGGAAATACAAAAGACCCCAAATACCCAAAGCAATCTTGAAAAAGAAAAACAGAGCTGGAGGAAGCAGACTCCCTGACTTCAGACTCTATTATAAGGCAACAGTAATCAAAACAGTATGCTACTGGCCTGAAGACAGACTTATAGATCAATGGAATAGGACAGAAAGCCCAGAAATAAACCCATGCCCCTATGGTCAATTAATCTACAACAAAGGAGGCAAAAATATATAATGGAGAGAAAACAGTCTCTTCAATAGGTGGTGTTGGGAAAACTGGACAGCCACATGCAAAAGAATGAAATTAGAGCATTCTCTAAACTCAAAATGGATTAAGGACCTAAATGTAAGACCAGATACTAGAAAACTCTTAGAGGAAAACATAGGCAAACACTCTTTGACATATATCACAGCAATATCTTTTGGCATCCACATCCTAAATTAATGAAAATAAGAACAAAAACAAATGGGACCTAATTAAACTTAAAAGCGTTTGCACAGGGACCTCCCTGGTGGTCCAGTGGCAGGGAGTCTGCCTTCCAGTGCAGGGGACGCAGGTTCAATCCCTGGTCAGGGAACTGGGATCCCACATGCTGCAGGGCAGCTAGTCCCACATGCCACAACTACTGAGCTCCCGTGCCTCAACTAGAGATACTGCATGCCACAACTGCAGAGCCCATGCACCCTGGAGTCCACACGCCACAACTAGAGAAAAGCCCATGCACCACAATGAAGAGCCCATGTGCCACAATGAAGGGTCCTGCATGCCTCAACAAAGATTCCACATGCCGCAGCTAAGCCCTGACACAGCCAAAATAAATGCATAAAATAAAAAAATAAAAGCTTTTGCACAGCAAAGGAGACCATAAACAAAACGAAAAGACAACCTACAGAATGGGAAAAAATATTTGCAAATGAAGCAACTGACAAAAGCATTAATCTCCAAAATATACAAGCAGCTCTTACAGCTCTATATTAAAAAACAAAAACAAAAACAAAACCCTCAATCCAAAAAAGGGCAGAAGATCTAAATAGACATTTCTCCAAAGAAGACACACAGATGGCCAAGAAGCACATGAAAAGATGCTGAACAACACGAATTATTATAGAAATGCAAATCAAAACTACAGTGAGGTATCATCTCACACTGGCCAGAACAGCCATCATCAAAAAATCTAGAAACAATAAATGCTGGAGAGGGTGTGGAGAAAAGGGCACCCTCCTATACTGTTGGTGGGAATGTAAGTTGGTGCGGGCACTATGGAGAACAGTATGGACGTTCCTTAAAAAACTAAAAACAGGGGACTTCCCTGACAGTCCAGTGGTTAAGACGCTGTGCTCCCAATGCAGGGGGCACAGGTTCAATCCTGGAACTAAGGTCCCACATGCAGCACACTGTGGCCAAAAAATAAATACATAAATAAATAAATAAGATGCACACACCCACTCATTAAAACATTAAAAATTTATTTTAAAAATAACCCTAAAAATAGAGCTACCATAAGATCCAGCAATCCCACTCCTGGCCAAATATCCGGAGAAAACCATAATTTGAAAAGATACATGCACCCCACTGTTCACTGTGGCAGTAATTTTACAACAGCCAAGACATGGAAGCAACCTAAATGTCCACAGACAGATGAATGGATAAAGAAGATGTGGTACATATATACAATGGAATATTACTCAGCCATAAAAAAGAATGAAGTAATGCCATTTGCAGCAACATGGATGGACCTAGAGATTATCATACTAAGTGAAATAAGTCAGAGAAAGACAAATATCATATATCACTTATATGTGGAATCTAAAAAAAATGATACAAATGAACTTATTTACAGAAGAGAAACAGACACACAGACTTAGAAAACAAACTTATGGTTACCAAAGGTGAAAGGTGGGGAGGGGGGAGGAATAAGGAGTTTGGGATTAACACACACACACTACTATATATATATAAAATAGATAGTCAACAAGGACCTACTGGACAGCACAGGGAACTCTACTCAATATTCTGTAATAACCTATATGGGAAAAGAATCTGAAAAAGAATAGACACATGTATATGTATAAGTAAATCACTTTGCTGTACACCTGAAACTAACACAGCACTGTAAATCAAATATGCTACAATATAAAAAACAATTAGGGACACTTCCCTGCTGGCACAGTGGTTAAGAATCCACCTGCCAATGCGGGGGACACAGGTTCGATCCCTGATCCAGGAAGATCCCACATGCTGCGGAGCAACTAAGCCCGTGTGCCACAACTACTGAGCCTGCGCTCTAGAGCCTGCAAGCCACAACTACTGAAGCCCATGTGCCTAGAGCCCGTGTGCCGCAGCGAGAGAAGCCACCGCAACGAGAAGCCCACGCACCGGAACAAAGAGTAGCCCCCACTCGCTGCAACTAGAGAAAGCCTACGCGCAGCAACGAAGACCCAACGCAGCCAAAAATAAGTAAATAAAAATTTTAAAATCTATTTTTTAAATAATAAATAAATAAGAAAAAATAAAGTCAAGGAGCAGGCAGGGGCACAGTTGGAATTCAAACCTAAGCAGTCAGACTTCAGAGCCCCAAGATCTTAACCAGTGTAAATTTGATCTTTTTAAAAAGTACTTATTTGACCTGTTTTGCGTCAGTGTATAGAAAACAAAATCCCACAATCCCACTCTAGCAGCAGAAAGAGATTTATCAAAGTATCAAATAGCTTACAGAATCACTGAGAAGGCTGAAGAAACAGCCAGGAGGTAGAGCTCCCAGGAACGCCTCACCCAGCGCCTCAGAACTGGGCTACCAGCCCCCCCACCTCCATCAGGGGACAGGCTGCACAGAGCAGTGTGAATCGTTATTTTCAAGTAAACTTTGTATAAATAAAAGTAAACACACTTCTCAGTTTCTTTTCAAGTTCATTCTCAGTAACACTAAGTAAGGAACATTATGTAGGTACATATTTGTGGAAGGAGACATTGCTGTGTGTTAAATATCACACCAGTTTATCCTAGTTTCTCTTTCAAGACTTGGGGTATTAAAACTGCACCAATTTTGATACGAAACGGTAACTTTCACTTCCCAGACACTTATTGCTGGACACGGAGCTGATTGTCACTTTATAAAACCTAGAAAGAAATGCCTTCCTCTTTTCTCCTGCAATGCAGATTTGGGGGTGATGAGAATCAATGTGATGTTAGTAGTAAAGATAAGCCAGGAGAGAGAATGACACAGCCTCCAGAAGCACAGGAAACCCAGAGTGAGCCGATCCCCAGGCCTTTCTTTACATTCACCCAGAACAGTGGTTGTGAAATGAAAATGTGGTCATGTCATTTCTCTAAACCCTCAGCAATCCCCATGCCTTGTAGGTGAAAGGGCTTTGGGGTTTTGGTTTGACCTATGCAACCCATTGCGTTTCACTTTGCAGCCTCTCTGGCCATTATGAAACTGACCTACGGTGCCCTGTACCTACTGCCTCTGTCCTTCATCCTATGATGTGCTGCTCAACGCAACTCCTCACTCACTCTGATCGCCTCAGACTCTGGGTAGGAAACCTCTCACTCGTGCTCATGTAGCACCTAGCGCTCCATCTGCTTTCATCACACACTTGTCTAGGTAGCAAGCATCATCTCAATCCACAAACTCAGATCTGCAAAAAAATACTTACGTCTTCTCCAGTCTGCATTCTGTTTAGTGGCAAACATTTCATATTACTTCACTATAAACTCAGATCAATGAGGCTTTTCTGGATTTGTTCAGGGAACCCTTCTCTCCTGGGTTGCCTCTGAGTTTGGGGCTGGTGGTACGGATGGTCTCATTGTGTCCAGGAGCAGTGAGGAGGCATCCGGGCATCAGTTGACCTCTGTCCACCCTGGCACTGGTTCAAATGCCATCAGTCCCACAGCCTTCCATCACTTGCATCTGCTGTCTGCATCTCCTAGATATCTGCGGTCCCACCCAGCTAGTCTCTGGTCCTCGGTCCTTGTCCGGACCCTGCTGTTCCTGACCACCAAGTCTCTCCCGGCACCCCAACACCTCTGTCTGCCTTGGGGCTCTGGGAAATTCAGACTTGCCCACCAACGTGGCATTTCTCTGTTGCTTCCTTCCACGCCCAAGAAGGTATGTAGGGGGCATGGGCGGGGAGAAAGGTTGGAGAAGGTGGGCATTTGGTTTGCAAGACTCACTACCTCTCAAAGGAAACAGAAAGTGAGGATCTTCTGTTCTCAGAGCTCCAGACCTCTCTGCAGGGTCTGTCTCTGCCGCATCCCCAGCTGAAAACTCAGTCTCAGCGCACAGAGCAAGGGGCCCTTCCTGCTCAGCTCTCATCTCCCTGAGCCTGTCTTCTCCTGCTGCTTTACCTCAGTCCCTCAGAACGCTTCCTTATGGGGGCAGTGAAACTGGCTCTCACGTTATCAAGTCTTGTTTTTGCTGTAAACTTTGGGTTTTGCTATGCAAAAGGCTGAGGCTGCTGCAAACTACTGACTGTAAATTTTTAAGAAGCTATTTTGGAACTTTTTCTTCTCTG
Organism: Neophocaena asiaeorientalis asiaeorientalis; assembly: GCF_003031525.2. Lineage (NCBI taxonomy): Eukaryota > Metazoa > Chordata > Mammalia > Artiodactyla > Phocoenidae > Neophocaena > Neophocaena asiaeorientalis. The sequence goes on along the minus strand of NW_020173721.1, from coordinate 65,367 downwards.
CTGTAACAACCCTGTCTCTCTATGAATAAGGGAACCATAGCAGAAAGCTCAAGGGGGAAAGCAGCTGACCTTGGTTACTACAGCAAAATATCATCCTGCCAATTCCCCTTATGTGTCAGTCCTACATCACAGACTATGAACTCTAGGAACATATCATGTTCATCTTTCCCATGGTAAAGTGACACAAAAGAGGCACTTAGAAATGTGCGTTGGATGAATGAAACTAAGGTCAGTCTTCCTCCCCTGTTCAAGATGCATAGATAGAGAGATATACACTTTATCTATATAGCGTTCTGTGACATGTGTGACATGACTTGCAAAAGCGAACCTCTCCTGGTGGATGTTCTCATCTTAGACCTGCTGTCATTTCACCTCCTTGTATTGCTCCCTTTTGAGCCTTCCCACCACCATCAAAAAAAAAAAAAGGCTCGTTTGTCTCCTTTCTTACTTCTCAAGTTCATCCCACCTGAAACCTCATCATTGACTATCCATCCTCCTGTGTCCCCAACCATTCTGCCATCTTTTCTCACCATCACACTATCTTTTGCATTCTCACTGCCACTTTTTAAAAAAAATTATTTATTTTTGGCTGCATTGGGTCTTTGCTGCGCGCAGGCTTTCTCTAGTTGTGGCGAGCAGGGGCTACTCTTCATTGCGGTATGTGGGCTTCTCATTGTGGTGGCTTCTCTTGTTGTAGAGCACGGGCTCTAGGCGCATGGGCTTCAGTAGGTGTGGCGCGCGGGCTCAGTAGTTGTGGCACGTAGGCTTAGTTGCTCCACGGCATGTGGGATCTTCCTGGACCAGGGCTCAAACCCGTGTCCCCTGCATTGGCAGGCGGATTCTTAAGCACTGCGCCACCGGGGAAGTCCCGCTGCTGCTGTCTTGATCCCAGATTCTTATTATCTGGCATCTGCCTGGGTTATAAGCAATTTCTCCCCAGTTTTCCTGCCTCCAGTATCCACATTTCTCTGATTTATTCTACACCCAGCTTCTACATTAATGTTCCTTCCAGACTGATCCAATCAAGTTCCCAGATATTCTGCTATTCACAATGTTTGAAATCTCTGATACAATTTTCCCAGGTCTTCAACTTTCCCTCTTGCAACTCCTCACCAATTTGTAGCCCATCCAGCCTTCCAAGTCCAGCTTCATGTTTTATCATTTCCATGTCTTCTTCCCCAATGTACCTTGCCCCACCCCCCGACCTAAAGCAATTTTCATACCAACCTCCCATTACTGTGGCCCAAATATAACAAAGCTATTTATGTGACACATTATCCTATATACATGTCTTATCCCCTCAAATGAATTGCCCCTCAAAGGAAATAAATCTCTTAGAATCTCCAAAGGTGCTCCAGAAGGGACACTCATTAAATGTCCCTTGAGAGGCTGAGCAACACCTCATTCTTCCTCTGGGTGTGGGGTTCTTTCCTCAGGAAGGAGTACTGGGAATATTACAGCAGGGAGAGAGTGGAGAGAGCCTTGCTAGCTTGGGTAGCTCCTGTGATTTACCTTTCTTGAAACTTAATGGTTCCATGGGTGCATCCACTTTCTATAGTCCCCCTTTCATGCTGTGGCTTTCTAAAAATGAACCTTTCTATTCAAATTCAATGTGTCAAAAAGCAGACACACTGGCTATTCAAAGAGCTCATACAACTCAATAACAAAAAAACAAACAACCCTATTGACAAATGGGCAGAAGACCTAAATAGACCTTTCTCCAAACAAAGAAGACCTATGGATGGCCAATACACACATGAAAAGATGTTCAACATCACTAATCGTTAGAGAAATGCAAATCAAAACTACAATGAGGTATCACCTCACACTAGTCAGAATAGCTACCATTAAAATGTCTACAAATAGCAAATGCTGGAGAGGACGTGGAGAAAAGGGAACCCTCGTGCACAGTTGCTGGGAATGTAAATTGGTGCAGCCAGTATGGAAAACAGTATGGAGGTTCCTTAAAAAACTAAAAACGGAATTGCCGTGTGATCCAGCAATCCCACTCCTAGGCATGCATCTGGAGAAAACCATAATTTGAAAAGATACATGCCCTGCAATGTCCACTGCAGCATTAGTTACAATAGCCAACACATGGAAGCAATCTAAATATCCATCGACGGATGGATAGAGAAGATGTGGTACATATATACAATGGAATATTAGCCATAAAAAAGAATGAAATAATGCCAACTGCAGCAACATGGATGGACCTAGAGATTGTCATACTAAACGAAGTAAGTTGGACAGTGAAAGACACTGTCTTTCTATATGTCTGTCTTTATCTTACTATATGATATCACTTACATGTGGAATCTAAAATACAACACAAAGGAACTTATCTACGAAACAGAAACAGACTCATAGACATAGAGAACAGACTTGTGACTGCCAAGGGATGGGGGGAGGGAAGGATTGGGAGTTTGGGATTAGCAGATGCAAACTATTATAGAGAGAATGGATAAACAACAAGGTCCTACTGTATAGCACAGGGAACTATATTCAATATGCTGTGATAAACCATAATGGAAAGGAGTATGAAAAAGAACACATATGTATAACTGAATCACTTTGCTATAGAGCAGAAATTAACACAACATTGTAAATCAACTCTACTATAATAAAATTTAAAAAAAAGACACATTGGTACGATCCTTAACCCCAGATACTACAAATGCCTGAACAGGTCAGATCACCACAGGTCGCTGAATTCAAATGAATTAAAACTAAAATATTTTATTCCAAAATGAATCCAGCTTTTTGTCCCAATTATCCCAAATAGCCTCAGTCTTCCCTTTTGCTTCAGTGTTGGCCCACCAATGATATATTTTCAAAATTCTGTCAACTTCTCTTGGACTAGAGACTATAGTCAGATAATCTGTGATTCCCAGCCAGGGCATTTTGAGAATGCGATGGGCAACATTAGAAGCTATTCCCAGCCAACAGGACTGCGCCTGGTGACCTAAGAATTATGTCACCTTCTCTATAACTCACAGCACTACTGGTTCAATCCCACATGTAACAGAGGATGAAACTAATGTTACTGAAAGCCCAAACTGACACAAGATTCTGCCTTCTAAGGGAAACCGTGCAAGTCATACCACTTAAAACAATATTCTGCTCACTTTCACGTATAAAGACTTGGGGGACGATAGAGATGGAGGCTCAAGAGGGAGAGAGGAAACACTAAAACTTCAAAACCTCTTCCGATTTCCGATTCCTCGCTGCAAAGCAGAGCCACTTACTGACTTGTTAGATAATGGCATTAGCCTAGAGCTCTGTCAGGAATGAACAACTGAATTGCTCTGCTTTCTGACGTGAGGGCAGTTGAGAGGGGAGGGTTTTAGGGAACAAGGCAACCAAGCAGCCCGGATTATCAAAGGACTTTTAAGCAAAGGAAAGTTTAATATTCAATTTTAGGAGCCATCGATGCCGAATCCTTCCATCTCCCTGAAATGTTCAGTAAACTCTCGTACATCAACAATGTCACCTGTGAATAGTTTTTAGGGAGCACAGAGGACCTGTGTTCTACATCCAGGATCCTGAAGAGCAGAAATGAACAGTGGCCAGAGGCAAGAGCCGGACTTGACTGGGAAGAGGAGTTCAGACCTTCGAGTGACAACAAGAACATAAAAACCCTGGAATGTGCAGAAATGCTGCAGAAGACTGGTCTTCCCAAAGGAAATGGATAAAGGCCTTAAGACAATTTATATAAATGTCACAGGACAGACTAGGTGACCTCAGCTATGTTGAGTTCCATATTCACAGCCATATGGACCAATACGGCTATGGAGAAAAAGGAACCCTCCTACACTGTTGGTGGGAATGTAAATTGGTGCAGCCACTGTGGAAAACAGTATGGAGGCTCCTTAAAAAACTAAAAATAGAGCTACCATATGATTCAGCAATCCCACTCCTGGGCATATATCCAGAGAAAACCATAATTTGAAAAGATACAGGCACCTCCAGTGTTCATTGCAGCACTATTTACAATAGCCAGGAGATGGATAACTTAAATGTTCATCGACAGATGAATGGATAAAGAAGATGTGATATATATTATAGACACACACACACACACACACACACACACACACACACACAATGGAATACTACTCAGCCATAAAAATGAACAAAATAGGGCTTCCCTGGTGGCGCAGTGGTTGAGAGTCCGCCTGCCGATGCAGGGGACACGGGTTTGTGCCCCGGTCTGGGAGGATCCCACATGCCGCGGAGCGGCTGGGCAC
>NW_020173721.1:30862-59204 GCF_003031525.2 Neophocaena asiaeorientalis asiaeorientalis | reverse complement strand
CATAAAAAAAAAAAAAAAAAAAAAAAACAGAATAATGCCATTTGTAGCAACATGGATGGACCTAGAGATTATCATACTAAGTGAAGTCAGTCACATAAAGACAAATAAGATATCACTCATGTGGAATCTAATTTTTTAAAAAATGATACAAATGAACTTATTTACAAAACAGACAAAACGTATTTCTAAAACAAATGTATGGTTACCAAAGAGGAAACACTGGGGGGAGTGATACATTAGGAGTTTGGGATTAACAGATACACACTAGTATATATAAAACAGGTAACCAACAAGGACCTACTTTACAGCACAGGGAACTCTGTGAAATAACTTATGTGGGAAAAGAATTTGATAAAGAATGAATATATGTATAACTGAATCACTTTGCTGTACACCTGAAACTAACACAACATTGTAAATCAACTATACTCCAATAAAAATTTTTTTAAAAAAATTTGGCTATGGAGTACAAATTTAACCTTCAATCTCTTTGCTAATTTTACTTCAAAAACTATGTACATTTTGTCACCAGGCTTTTGTTCTAATCCTGACATGTATCCTCTTTTATAAATACATCTGTGCATTCTGATTTCTTCAAGATTGTTTTCCATCATGTTCTGTGTGCAAAGAGGAGGATTTGTAGGTGGTGCAAGTATGGTGAAAGGAATTCACAAATGACAGAAGAATGAAAGTTGCCTTGTAATATTTAAGAAGTATGCCACAATGATGTAGACTGCAAAAATTTAAAACAAAAACAAAGAAGTATGCCAATTTTAATAGAGGTGAAATGCAAAATTCTTCAGTTATGCTCAGAAAAGTTATTTGTCCCAGGATGGGTCAGGGGAGACCTGGTTAGTCATCCAAATAAAAGAGACCTCAAGTTAAGAACAGGAGCGTTTTGCTCTGAGGTTAGACATAGGTTTTCATGCCAGGTCTGCTGCTTAGAAACAATCTGAGTAAATTACTTAACGTTTCTAAGCCTCAGGTGCCACAGATGTAAAATGGGGGTGATGAAAACAGCATTAGCTTTGGAGGATGTTGACAGCATTAAGTGAGGCAATGCATGGAAAGCATCAGCCAGTACAAGCACAGGAAGAATAACTAGTATGGAGCAAATGCTCCAGAAATGTCAGCCTCCAGGACAGCCCCCGTGATCCCCACCTCTGCCAGGGTTGGTCTGTGTCCAACAGAGCACGGCAGAGTTGATGTTACCTCACTTCCAAGCTTAGGTCATAAAAGATACTGGTTTGACATCACTTGCTCTGGGAAAGCCAGGTTGTGAATGGAGAGGCACACTTCGTAAGGACCAAAGCTCCCCTGCCAGCAGCATGTGAGGGAACCTGGAAGTGACTTTCCAGCGCCGGTGAGACCTTCAGAGTCTGCCACCCCAACCAACAATGTGACTGCAAACTCGTGAAAGACCCTGAGCTGGAACCAGCCATTTGAGCCACTCCTGGATTCCTGATCCTCAGAAACTGTGTGAGATAATAAGTGTCTGTTGTTTTAAGTTGCTAAACTTGGGGATAATTTGTTACACAGCAGTAGCTAACTAATACAGCAAGTGCTCAGTAACCATTAGCCTGCTTGCTGCTTGCCCACAGATATGGACCATTGGCGACTGCTAAAAAAAAAAAAATCTAATGTGACATTTTCACAGCCTATTTGTCCTATTCACGGAAAGCAGCATTCTCTGTTCTCCATGTTAGAGCATTCTGTTTAGGACATTTTTTAACAGAGATCTTGACAAAGTAGGGGGGAGTAGCTGGAAGAGTGACAGAATTTGAAATCACACCATTTTAGGAACAAGTGAAGGAATTGGATAGTACATGGCTTTTCACGTCTTTCATATCCTAAAGACATGAAAGTTGAGAGGTGTGCTGACCTGCAAGATTTGCAAGGATGTCACGTGCAAAGGGTAGGAGAAGACACATTTGTGTTCCTTCAGAAGTCCAACTGCCAAGGCTAATCCACGGAAGTTACAGCCAGAGCAGTGTAAACTCAACCAAAGAGAACGTTCCAATGCCTGCGATGTAAGAACACATGCCTGTGACCTTCCCTGTGGGGTCCCGCCCTGGTGGAGAGGGGCTGGTTCCAGCCAGGGCTGCTGCAGGCTGACCTCCAGGCTGCCTGTTAGAGGAGTTGGTCTATAAAGCCCCTTTCCACTCTAAGCATATCTAAATCCCTCTAGAAACAGCAAATTTAATCAGTTTCTGTCACGCTCGTTATTCTTATACTCAGATCCCATGCCCATCTGTCGTGTGTCTAAATACCCACGCCTTTGGCTGGCTTATTAATTCAGTGTCACTATAGGGTCCTTACTCCCGTCCTCCCCCTCAAGATCCACTTGTCTCTCCCTTCTGACCATTTTGCAGCTTCCTTTTACTTTTTGCCAGTTTAATGTATATTCTTCGGCTTATAATAATGCTCGTTCTTACAGAGCGGCCAATATTTCTTTTCTTTTTCTAAAAAGAAAATAAGTATGTTTCCATATGTATTATGGACCAAATTGTTTCCCCCTAAAGTTTGCACATTGAAGTCCCAATCCCCAGAATATGACTGCACTGGAGAGAGGGCCCTTAAAGAGGTAATAAAGGTAAAATCAGAAGAGGAAATTTGGACACAGATATGTACAGACAGAGGAAAGACTATGTGAGGACACAGTGAGAAGGTGGCCGTCTGCAAGCCAAGGGGAGAGGCCTCAGAAGAACCAAACTTGCTGACACCTTGATCTTAGAATTCCGGCCTCTAGAATTGTGAGAAAATAATTTTCTCTGGTTTAAGCCATTCCGTCTGTGGTATTCCGTTATGACAGCCCTAGCAAGCGAATACAGCAGCCTAATTCTGTAAATGGACTCTGTGTCAGCACTGGAAGCATGCTGTCCTGCCCCACCCCAGGGAACACTGTCTGCACTTCTGATAAACACCAGGCCTGCCGCCTGAGCCCACTCCCATGCTGGATCTCTTTCCAAAATGCCATATGTCTTTATCACTTCTCCAGATATGACTTATCATGCTTTCTCTCTGATTCTTTGGTGCCAGCCTTCCCCACCAAAATGTATTCACTAGAGCATAGCAGGAATTGTCTATTTAAACGATGTGAAAGAACTCAAGAACGTAACCTTCTGATTCCAAAAAGCAAGAAGAGGTACTCAAGAGCTTAGTAAAATATTTGTAGATGATGTTACTCTAATTGGAAGTTCATTTTCCCATAGGTAGCTTTTCAAAGCTTCTTTTTGGCTTCCACTGAATCAATGGTTATGTAAAGATTTAGGTTCAAAATATGAACTCTCACCTATATGAACATTCAGTAACATGACTGCCTTAGTCAAGACTCTGGGTTGCAAGTGGGAGAAGTGTGCCTGGGCTGCTGGGACTCTGGTGAGGCCAGTGCTTTTAGCTACGTTTTCACATATTCGTTCTCAGTTGTCAATAGTGTCAGGCAGAGTGGGAGCCACTGTCCTCCATGAGTAATACTGGGGAGGTAGTGATGGCAAGTAGGAAAGGGGGGATACTCCCCGGATGCCTCCTAGCTATTTCCTACACATCCTTCAGCTTCAACATCATTCCCCCAGAGCTGCCTTCTCTGCCTTTCCAGCTAAGACTGGCTTCCCTGTTAAGTGCCTCCATAGCAACCTGCACTTCTCCAGAGACTTCTGAACTCTTGAAATTATTTTTTCATTTGATTCCCATTAGACTATTAATTCCTAGATAGCAAGGAGTGTCATTAAGTCTGTGTCTATCCCCAGTGCCTAGCTGAGTGCCTGGGTCAAATCCACTGACGAGTGGGATAACAGCAGAGTTAACTCTGCAGCAGCTGCAGTCTGCTCAGACCAGATCTAGCAACTGAAGGTAGACGTGGTGGCCCCTGCAGAACCTGATCCTGGGATGATCTCATTCAGTCTCTCCCTCTCTGTTCAAGTGGCCAAGGGGAGCACCATCCCCATTGTGGTTTTGAGAGAGTCCAGAGAACCAGGCACGAACCTCTCTGTGCTGTAGGGAGGTTAAAAGAGAAGCAGGAGGTAGAGGAGGTACAGCAAAGAAGGATGGAGAACGTGGAGAAACGGAGGAAAATAATACTGGCCTTACAACTGGGAAGTCCAGTACTTCTATAGAGTATAATGAAGAGAGCGGCATCTTGTGAGCAGTAATACTTTGATGATACAGCAGTTATATTCAAGGGTTCACTTTCCTTAAAACTGCCATTTTCCAGAACCTCTGGCTTTTCTAGGTCCAGAATAAGTCAGAACTCGCTTCTCCTCTGTCTGTGCTCATGTAGCATCTTGTACATTCCTTTGGCATAATTATTAAAGTATCTAGATGCTCCAGTGGGATGGGAACTCTACAAGCAAAAACTATGGGATACACGTGTGACTGTCCACTGTGAATGGAGAAGTGCCCTGAAGTAGACGACGGTACCAAAGAGAGCTGGATGTGTTCTGTCAGACTTTAGAGGATCCTTTATTCAAGGCTGGCCCTTCAATGCATAATTAGGATGTGCCCTCCACATTCACTTCCATCTTCCAGGCACATATAGTATCTCACGTAATCATTATAATAATCCCACGAGAGAAGTGCTTTTACCCTCATTTTACAAAAAGGTGGCTGAGAACCAAAGGGGTAAGAATGGCTTGCCCAAGTCAGAAAGTGTCAGAGTCAGAAGTGATAAAGCAGTCTCCCCATTTTAATACTCTTTTTTCCCTTTAGTCTCCAGCAACATGCCATCCTGTAACAGGAATAAAATGAAGAATGAAACATATTCTGTGCTTCGGTTCCCAACAAAAGATTTTAAACAGTGTAGCATCTCAATATATTATTTTTTATTATTCAAGTGCTCCCAAAGGAAGCTGATACAAATGTGATAAGGGCTGTCCCTCTCTAGTCCTCTCATCTCGCTAACCGGATCGAGAAGCAGCGCCGGACAGCAGGGCAACGATTCAACCTCATGGTCATCTAAAAAGTATTCATGAAACTGGCCGTTTCCAAGAGGCAACATTTTGTTTGATGCACGGTACAGAACACCCACAAAGGAACCAAGCTGCTCGGTCTTAGCTTGCTTTCTTCTCTACCCCTCAGGCCTGGCTGAAATAGCTTTGACTTCCTGCCACATAACTTTTAGATGACCCTGTTTTCAAAGCTGCACCCTTAATGCACGGGATACTCCTTCAAGACCCTGGAAACATATTGGATTGTTGTTTTCCTCCCAAAGTGCCTACAGTGTCTTATGTTCATCTAATATAGAAAAATGACTTTAATAACCTCAGCAGCTGGTCACCGGCAGTAGCCACAGCTCGGATTTTATGAATATAATTTTTCTCTGTGGCCACAAAAATAATGGAAACTTTTTTTTTCCTGGTAACAAATGGTGAAGTTTCTGAGTGGAAAAGACAAATCAGCCTCAGGAGAACTGAGCGAAGGTTTTTCCCAGAAATGCAGTTAGAGTCTGTCTGAGGCACACCTCAGAGGAAAGGGAGCCTCTATTCCAACAGTTCCAGAAAATTCTTTATATCGAGTGTGACTGGCCCAAACTGGTTCATAGGCACCCACTTGGAGCCACTGGATAGGGGAGTCGGTCCCATCCGAACCACACAGATTAAGAGTGGGGAGGAGTCTCGCTTAGGAGGAGGTGTTAAAGTGAATACATTTTTAATACATTTAAATAACCCGCATAAACGCATTTACAAAAAAAAATCAAAAAACAAAAACTCCCCAAGAATTTCCCACAATCTACACCCTCACACGTGCAATACTATTGTGTTCTATGTAGTGTATTAGGCAGTAGGGTTAAAAGAAAAGATGAATAAGACAGTCCCTGACCTCAAGAAACTATAATTAATCGGAATGTCTCTCAGACACAAACCAATCAGGTAAAGAGAAACTCCCATAAAGTATTTCACAGAGGAAATTTAACATGGGGAAGTAGTGACAAAGATGCTCTAAGGAGAAAAACAAAAGGAAGAATGGGGGAGACTGCAGAGGCAAAGAGGAAGCAAGGGAAATACCTACAGGTGAGAGGCTGCTAACTGCCCTGGGCAGCAGCCCCACGCAGGTGAGACAGGCTGGAGGGCTGGGAGATAATCACAGTTAGCTCTGGGGATGCTGAAGCGGTGGTGCACTGGCCAGCGGTGGGACTGCTGACAGGTGCAGCTTCAGTCGAAATCACCGCTACCCTGCACAGTACATCATTACATACCTATACCTGCATCACTACATCACCGCACCGGACATCAATACATGTCTATACCTGCATCACTACACACTGCACTGTACATCATTACATGCCTATACCTGCATCACTACATCACCGCACCGGACATCAATACATGTCTATACCTGCATCACTACATCACCGCACCGGACATCATTACATGTCTATACCTGCATCACTACAGCACTGCACCAGACATCATTACATGTCTATGCCTGTACGACTACAGCACTGCACCAGACATCATTAAATGTCTATACTTGCATCAACATGTCTATACTTTTACCAATACAGCACTGCACCGTGTATCATTACACATCTATACCTATACCACTAAAGCAAAGTACCATACATTATTACGTATCTATACTTGCATCAATATGTCTATACCTGTACCACTATAGCACTCCACCATGTATCATTGCACGTCTATACCTCTAACAGTACAGCACTGCAGTGCATCATTACATGTTTACACCTGTATCACAACAGCACTGCACCACACATAATTACATGTCTACACCTGCAACATGTCTATTCCTGTACCACTACAGCACTGCAACATACATCATTACATGTCTACACCTGTACCACTACAGCACTGCACTGTATATCATGACATGCCTATACCTGCATCAACATGTCTACTCTTTTACCACTACAGCACTGCACCATGTGTCATTACACTTCTATACCTATACCCCTACAGTACTGCACCGTACATCATTACATGTCTATACCTGCATCAATATGTCTATACCTGCACCACTACAGCACTGCACCTTACAGCAATACATGTCTATACATGCACCACTACAGCACTGCACCAGACATCACTACATATCTATACCTGCACCAATACAGCACTGCACCGTACATTATTACATGTCTATATGTGCCCACTACATCACTGTATCCTACACCATTACATGTCTATACCTGCACCACTACAGCACTGCACCATACATCATTACAGGTCTATACTTGCATCACTGCAGCACAGCACCAGACATCATTATACGTCTATACCAGCATCTCTACAGCACTGCACGGTACATCAATACATGTCTATACCTGCACCACTACAGCACTGCACCGTACATCATTACAAGTCTATACCGTACATCACTATTTATCTATACCTGCACCACTACACCACTGCATCGTACATCATTATATACCTATACCTCTACCTCTAGAGCACTGCACCATACATCATTACATGTCTATACCTGCATCACTACAGCACTGGACCGTACATCAATACATGTCTATATCTGCATTAACATGTTTATACCTGTACCACCACAGCACTGCAGTGTACATCATTACATATCTGTACCTACATCAATATGTCTATACCTACTCCACTAGAGCACTGCACCGTACATCATTACATGTCTATACTTGCATCAACATGTCTATTCCTGCACCACTACAGCACTGCAGCGTCCAGCATTCGGTCTATACCTGCACCATTACAGCATTGCACCATACATCATTACATGTCTATAACTGCACCACTACCGACCTGCACTGTACATCATTACATGTCTACACCTGAATCAACATGTCTATATCTGTACCTCTATGGTACTGCACGGTACATCATTACATGTCTATACCTGCATCAGTATGTCTATACCTGTACCACTGTAGCAGTCCACCGGCTATCACTGCATGTCTATACCTCTACTAGTACTGCACTGCACCATACATCATTATATGTCTATACCTGTACCAGTACAGCACGGCACCATACATCATTAAACATCTATACGTGCTTCAACATGTCTATAACTGTACCACTATAGCACCCCACCGTATATCATCGCCTGTCTATACCTGTACCGGTATAACACTGCACCATACATCATTACAGGTCTATACCTGCATCACTACAGCACTGCAGCGTACGTCAACACAGGTCTATACGTGCATCACTGCAGCACAGCACCGGATATCATTATATGTCTATACCTGAATCACTACAGCACTGCAACATACATCATTACATATCCATACCTTCTGCACTGCAGAAGTACACCATACAACCCTGCACGTCTATACCTGCAGCACTACAGCACTGGACTGTACATCATTACATGTCTACAGCTGCATCAACTTGTCTATACCTGTAGCACTACAGCACTGTAATGCACATAATTAAATGTCTATACCTGCGTCAACATGTCTATAACTGTAACACTACAACGCTGCACCATACCTCATTACAGGTCTATACCTGCATCAACATGTCTACACCTGCACCACTACAGCACTGCACTGTACATCATTACATGTCTATACCTAATCACTACAGCACTGCACTGTACATCACTGCGTGTCTATACCTACATCACTACAGCACTGCACTGTACATCATTACATGTCTATGCCTGTACGACTACGGCACTGCACCAGACATCATTAAATGTCTATACTTGCATCAACATGTCTACACCTGCACCACTACAGCACTGCACTGTACATCATTATATGTATATACCGGCACCACTACAGCACTGCACGTACATCATTTCATGTCATCTATACCTGCATCACCACAGCACTGCACCATACACCATTACTTGCCTATACCTGTACCATTACAGCACTGCACTGTACATCGTTACATGTGTATACTGGCATCAACATGTCCATACCTGTACCACTACCGCACTGCCCATACACCACTATAAGTCTATTCCTGCATGAACGTGTCCATACCTGTACCACTTCCTGTACCACTACAGCACTGCACTGTATATCATGACATGCCTATACCTGCATCAACATGTCTACTCTTTTACCACTACAGCACTGCACCATGTGTCATTACACTTCTATACCTATACCCCTACAGTACTGCACCGTACATCATTACATGTCTACACCTGCATCACTACAGAACTGGACCGTACGTCAGTACATATCTATACCTGTTCCACTACAGCAATGCAACATGCATTGTTACGTTCCCCTACGTGCACCACTGCAGCACTGCAGCCTACATCAATACATGTCTATACCTGCATCAACATGCCTTAGCTGTACCATTACAGCACTGTACCATACATCACTACATATCTATACCTGAATCACTATAGCACTTCACTGTACATTGTTACATGTCTATACCTGCATCACGACAGCACTGCACCGTACATCATTACATGTCTATACCTTTACCTCTACAGCATTGCATGGTACTTCATTACATGTCTATACCTGCACCACTACAGCACTTCACCTTGCACCACTACATGACTATACCTGCATCACGACAGCACTGCACCGTATATCATTACATGTCTATAGCTGCATCACCACAGCAGTGCACCATACATCACTACATGTTTATTCCCGCACCAAAACAGCACTGCACCGTACGTTATTACATGTCCACACCTGTACCACTACAGCACTGCACCATGGCTCATTACATGTCTATACGTGCATCAATATGTCTATAACTGTACCACTAACAGCACTCCACCGTATACCACTGTATGTCTATACCTGTACCAGTATAGCACTGTACATCATTACATGTCTATACATACATGACTACAGCCTGCACTGTATATCATTACAATCTAAACCTGCATCACCACAGCAGTGCACCGTACATCACTACATGCTTATACCTGCACCCAAACAGCACTGCACTGACATTATTACATGTGTAAACCCGTACCAGTACAGCACTGCGACATACATTATTACACGTCTATACCTGCAGCACTACAGCACTCCAGCATAAATCATTACATGTCTATACCTGCAGCACTACAGCACTGCGACATACATTATTACACGTCTATACCTGCAGCACTACAGCACTGCGACATACATTATTACACGTCTATACCTGCAGCACTACAGCACTGCGACATACATTATTACACGTCTATACCTGCAGCACTACAGCACTGCGACATACATTATTACACGTCTATACCTGCAGCACTACAGCACTGCGACATACATTATTACACGTCTATACCTGCAGCACTACAGCACTCCACCATAAATCATTACATGTCTATACCTGTACCACTACAACACTGCATCGTACATCACTACATGTCTATAACTGCATCACTACAGCACTGCAGTGTACATCATTACCTGTCTATACCTGTACCACTACAGCACTGCAAAGTACATCACTACATGTCTATACCTGTACCACTACAGCACTGCAAAGTACATCACTACATGTCTATAACTGCATCACTACAGCACTGCAGTGTACATCATTACCTGTCTATACTTACCTGTCTACAGCACTTCACCATATATAATTACAGGTCTATACTTGCATCACTATAGCACAGCACCGGATATCACTATATGTCTATAGCTGTACCACTACAGCACTGCACCATATATCATTATATGTCTATACTTGCATCACTACAGGACTGCACCATACATCATTACATGTCTATACCTGAATCGCTACAGCACTGCACGGTACATCATTACATGTCTATACCTGCACCACTACAGCACTTCACCGTACATCATTACATGTCTATACCTTTACCTCTACATCTATACCTGCATCACTACATCACCGCACCGGACATCAATACATGTCTATACCTGCATCACTGCAGCACTGCACTGTACATCATTACATGTCTATACCTAATCACTACAGCACTGCACTGTACATCACTGCGTGTCTATACCTACATCACTACAGCACTGCACTGTACATCATTACATGTCTATGCCTGTACGACTACGGCACTGCACCAGACATCATTAAATGTCTATACTTGCATCAACATGTCTATACTTTTACCAATACAGCACTGCACCGTGTATCATTACACATCTATACCTATACCACTAAAGCAAAGTACCATACATTATTACGTATCTATACTTGCATCAATATGTCTATACCTGTACCACTATAGCACTCCACCATGTATCATTGCACGTCTATACCTCTAACAGTACAGCACTGCAGTGCATCATTACATGTTTACACCTGTATCACAACAGCACTGCACCACACATAATTACATGTCTACACCTGCAACATGTCTATTCCTGTACCACTACAGCACTGCAACATACATCATTACATGTCTACACCTGTACCACTACAGCACTGCACTGTATATCATGACATGCCTATACCTGCATCAACATGTCTACTCTTTTACCACTACAGCACTGCACCATGTGTCATTACACTTCTATACCTATACCCCTACAGTACTGCACCGTACATCATTACATGTCTACACCTGCATCACTACAGAACTGGACCGTACGTCAGTACATATCTATACCTGTTCCACTACAGCAATGCAACATGCATTGTTACGTTCCCCTACGTGCACCACTGCAGCACTGCAGCCTACATCAATACATGTCTATACCTGCATCAACATGCCTTAGCTGTACCATTACAGCACTGTACCATACATCACTACATATCTATACCTGAATCACTATAGCACTTCACTGTACATTGTTACATGTCTATACCTGCATCACGACAGCACTGCACCGTACATCATTACATGTCTATACCTTTACCTCTACAGCATTGCATGGTACTTCATTACATGTCTATACCTGCACCACTACAGCACTTCACCTTGCACCACTACATGACTATACCTGCATCACGACAGCACTGCACCGTATATCATTACATGTCTATAGCTGCATCACCACAGCAGTGCACCATACATCACTACATGTTTATTCCCGCACCAAAACAGCACTGCACCGTACGTTATTACATGTCCACACCTGTACCACTACAGCACTGCACCATGGCTCATTACATGTCTATACGTGCATCAATATGTCTATAACTGTACCACTAACAGCACTCCACCGTATACCACTGTATGTCTATACCTGTACCAGTATAGCACTGTACATCATTACATGTCTATACATACATGACTACAGCCTGCACTGTATATCATTACAATCTAAACCTGCATCACCACAGCAGTGCACCGTACATCACTACATGCTTATACCTGCACCCAAACAGCACTGCACTGACATTATTACATGTGTAAACCCGTACCAGTACAGCACTGCGACATACATTATTACACGTCTATACCTGCAGCACTACAGCACTCCAGCATAAATCATTACATGTCTATACCTGCAGCACTACAGCACTGCGACATACATTATTACACGTCTATACCTGCAGCACTACAGCACTCCACCATAAATCATTACATGTCTATACCTGTACCACTACAACACTGCATCGTACATCACTACATGTCTATAACTGCATCACTACAGCACTGCAGTGTACATCATTACCTGTCTATACCTGTACCACTACAGCACTGCAAAGTACATCACTACATGTCTATACCTGTACCACTACAGCACTGCAAAGTACATCACTACATGTCTATAACTGCATCACTACAGCACTGCAGTGTACATCATTACCTGTCTATACTTACCTGTCTACAGCACTTCACCATATATAATTACAGGTCTATACTTGCATCACTATAGCACAGCACCGGATATCACTATATGTCTATAGCTGTACCACTACAGCACTGCACCATATATCATTATATGTCTATACTTGCATCACTACAGGACTGCACCATACATCATTACATGTCTATACCTGAATCGCTACAGCACTGCACGGTACATCATTACATGTCTATACCTGCACCACTACAGCACTTCACCGTACATCATTACATGTCTATACCTTTACCTCTACAGCATTGCATGGTACTTCAGTACATGTCTATACCTGCATCACTACAGCCCTGGACCATACATCATTACATGTCTATACCTGTATCACTATCGCACTGCACCGTACATCATTTTGTCTATACCTGCATGAACATGTCTATACCTGTACCACTACAGCCCTGCACCATACATTGTTACATGTCTATTCCTGCATCACTACAGCATTGCACCATACATCATTACATGCCTATACCTGCATCACCACAGCACCGCATGGTATATCATTACATTTCTATTCTTGTAGCACTACAGAACTGCACCATACCTCATTACAGGTCTATACGTGCATCAACATGTCTACACCTGCAACACTACAGCACTGCACTGTACATCATTTCATGTCTATACCTGCACCACTACAGCACTGCACCATACACCATTACTTGCCTATACCTGTACCATTACAGCACTGCACTGTACATCATTTCATGTCTATACCTGCACCACTACAGCA
This sequence comes from Neophocaena asiaeorientalis asiaeorientalis, assembly GCF_003031525.2. Lineage (NCBI taxonomy): Eukaryota > Metazoa > Chordata > Mammalia > Artiodactyla > Phocoenidae > Neophocaena > Neophocaena asiaeorientalis. The sequence goes on along the minus strand of NW_020173721.1, from coordinate 45,750 downwards.
CTGCCCATACCTCACTATAAGTCTATTCCTGCATGAACGTGTCCATACCTGCATCACTACAGCACTGCCCATACCTCACTATAAGTCTATTCCTGCATGAACGTGTCCATACCTGCATCACTACAGCACTGCCCATACCTCACTATAAGTCTATTCCTGCATGAACGTGTCCATACCTGCATCACTACAGCACTGCCCATACCTCACTATAAGTCTATTCCTGCATGAACGTGTCCATACCTGCATCACTACAGCACTGCCCATACCTCACTATAAGTCTATTCCTGCATGAACGTGTCCATACCTGCATCACTACAGCACTGCCCATACCTCACTATAAGTCTATTCCTGCATGAACGTGTCCATACCTGCATCACTACAGCACTGCCCATACCTCACTATAAGTCTATTCCTGCATGAACGTGTCCATACCTGCATCACTACAGCACTGCCCATACCTCACTATAAGTCTATTCCTGCATGAACGTGTCCATACCTGCATCACTACAGCACTGCCCATACCTCACTATAAGTCTATTCCTGCATGAACGTGTCCATACCTGCATCACTACAGCACTGCCCATACCTCACTATAAGTCTATTCCTGCATGAACGTGTCCATACCTGCATCACTACAGCACTGCCCATACCTCACTATAAGTCTATTCCTGCATGAACGTGTCCATCCCTGTACCCCTACAGCGCTGCCCATACATCACTATAAGTCTATTCCTGCATGAACGTGTCCATACTTGCATCACTACAGCGCTGCCCATACATCACTATAAGTCTATTCCTGCATGAACGTGTCCATACCTGCATCACTACAGCACTGCCCATACATCGTTACATGTGTACCTGTACCACTACAGCACTGCACCATATATCCTTATATGTCTATACTTGCATCACTACAGCACTGCACGTACATCAGTACGTGTCTACAGCTGCGTCATTACAACACTGCACCATAGACCATTACATGTCTACACCTGCATCTCTACGGCACCGCACAGTACATCATTACATGCCTATACCTGTACCACTACAACACTACACCATACATCATTACATATCTAAACCTGCATCAACATATCTATACCTGTTCCAATAGAGCACTGCACCGTACATCATTATGTGTATACCTGCATCAACATGCCTATTCCTGCACCACTACAGCACTGCACCGTACAGCATTAGAAGTCTATACTGCATCAACCTGTGCATACCTGTACCACTACAGCACTGCACCGTACAGCATTGAACATATATAGCTGTTGGACTGCAGCCCTGCACTGTACATCACTAAATGTCTATACCTGTACCAATACAGTACTCCACCGCATATCATTGCATGTCTACAGCTGTTCCACTACAGCACTCCACCGTACATCATTACACGTCTACAGCTGTACCACTACAGCACTGTACCGCATATCATTGCATGTCTATACTTGTAGTGCTACAGCCACGCACCATACATCATTACATGTCTATACCTGTACCACGACAGCACTACACTGTACATCATTACATGTCTACAGCTGTACCACTACAGCACTGTACCGTATATCACTGCATGTCTGTATCTGTACCACTACAGCACTGTACCACATATCATTGCATGTCTATACTTGTAGCGCTACAGCCACGCACCATACATCATTACATGTCTATACCTGTACCACGACAGCACTACACTGTACATCATTACATGTCTATATGTGCATCAACATGTCTATACCTGTACCACGACAGCACTACACTGTACATTACATGTCTATATGTGCATCAACATGTCTATACCTGTACCACTACAGCGCTGCACCATGCACCATTACATGTCTATACCTGTACCATGACAGCACGGCTCCGTACATCATTACATGTCTACACCTGCATCAACATGTCTATACCTGTGTCGCTAGAGCAGTGCACCATACATCTTTACATGTCTATACTTGCACCAACATGTCTATACCTGCACCACTACAGCACTGCAACGTACGTCATTGCATGTCTATATCTGCACCACTATAGCACTGCACCATGTATCCTTAACTGTCTATACCTGTTCCATTAGATCACTGCACTACATATCACTATATCTACACGTCTATACCTAGGGTCACTATAGCACCACACTACACGTCACTATATCTATACACCTATACCTAGGTCACTACATCCATGTATCCTTAACTGTCTATACCTGTTCCATTAGATCACTGCACTACATATCACTATATCTACACGTCTATACCTAGGGTCACTACGGCACCGCACTACACATCACTGTATCTACAAGTCTATTCCTAGGTCACTATAGCACTGCATTATATATCACTATAGTTATATGTCTACATCTATCTCTTGCACCGCACTACATCACTGTATCTGCATGTGTGTATCTAGGTCACTATAGCACCGCACTACACGTCACTGTATCTACACGTGTGTATCTAGGTCACTGTAGCACCACACTATATCACTATACGTATATGTCTGTATCTAGGGCACTATAGCACCGCACTATATATCACTATACCTACATGTCTGTATCTAGGGCACTATAGCACTGCATTATGTATCACTGTATCTATATGTCTACATCTGGATCTCTATTGCACTGCACTACATCACTGTAGCAGCACACATCACCACAAGCAAATGTCAGCTGCCGCCAGCAACTCCCACATTTTGGAACCAGAAGTTGGAAGATTTTTCTCTTCCTCCTGCCCTGTGATATCCCCATCATGTTTTCTACTGGTGTGACATATAAGAATCTGGCCATGGACTTCCCTGGGGGTCCTGCAGGTAAGACCCTGTGCTCCCAATGCAGGGGGCCTGGGTTCGATCCCTGGCCAGATCCCGCGTGCCACAACTAAGAAGCCCACATGCCGCAACTGTGAGCCCGCATGCCACAACTAAAAAAGATCCCGCGTGCTGCCACTAAGACCCGGTGCAGCCAAAATAAAGAAATATACATATATTTTTAAAAAGTATTCTGTCAACCATATTTACTTATATTTTAAGAAAAGAATCTGGCCAATAAGGGAGCTCAGGAAATGTAATTTGCAGACTTCCAATCCAAATAAAGAACAGAAGGTCAGATGTGGGGTGAAAGATAATACTAAGATCATTTAGGATGGATGACGGAACAACATGTACCCACAATATTGGTCTTCAAAGAATGCTCACCTTTAAAAGCGTGAGCTTCTCCTTTGGATGGTAACGCAAACATGCATTAACCATAACACCAACACAGCAAGAGAATGGAGAAAGAGACCAGTACAAACAACTCTACTACTAGGATTCCTGGGCAAGACATGTTGATTTCACCCTTTCAGGGCTAAAGGTGTAAATCCTGTGGGCATGGTCTCTGCCCAGTCAGGGGTTAGAGAAGTAGATGAGGATGAAGGTCCCAAGGCCCTGCCAAGGGGAATATTTTTCAGTGTTAGCAGGTCAGTGGACTCTTAGCCAAGACAGAGAAATCCTTTCTAAACCTATGATATGCTCGTTTTTAAGACTTTTAATACATACTGCCAAATTGCCCTCAAGAAGGACTCTACTAATTAGTACCCTCACCAGTAGGGATTAAGAGCATGAATGTAATCTTCAGTGATTAGTGGATCTGGAATAGAAAACTGATTGTTTTGGAAAGGTCATGGAAGCCGTTTGAATCTAGAGATGTCAGAATGGCAGGAAGGGGGCTCTGGGGAAGACAGGCAGGAAGGTGAGTCAGGGATGGGGGTAGGCTGTCCTTGGGAATGGAGTCATGTCACCTGTCTCTTAACAGCCATGTGACAACATGGTTTAACTGAGTAAGGAGACTTTAACAGTCAAACAGAGACCGTTGTAAGCAGCAGGAAGGTGAGGATTATTGGAGAAATCCACTGACAGAGTCTGTTGGGACAGAGCTGTCTTGCCAACTGAGAATTAAAGCCGTTCCAGGCAGCTCCCATCCACTCATTCAGGAGACTTCCTGATGGGGCAAATCAGACTGTGAGTCTGTTCTTGGACACAGCTTTCTTTGGGTTTTTTTTCTTGTTCCTGCTTGAATTCCTAATAAAAAGTATGTGCCAATTTCTCATTAAAAAATGTGTTCATTTCTTTTTCATTTCCCCATCAGATTTTTTCTGCACAGAGCTTGTCCTTGTCAGGATACCAACTTTCAGTCTAGTTACTACGTTTTGTCTACTTTTTGGTGCGGCTTTGTCGTGTCACAAGTAGCTGAGGCTTAACCCCAAACAGTCTTTAAATTTCATAAATGCCACAAAAATAATTGAGCACAGCAGTAGGTCCAAGGAATACAGAAGGGATTAACACATGACTTCAAGTTTAGAAATTCCTCTAAATACCCAGAGCGTATAATCAACTAAGATCAATTGTAAGAAAAAAGGAAGGGTCAAACAATCCAAGTAAGAAACAGACAAAAAATAGGAAGAAGCAATTCACTGAAAAACAAAGACAAATGGCAAAAAGTAAGATAGAAAAAGCCCAACCTCACTGATAAATGCAATGACATATGTGAAGGCTGTCGGCAAGGGAACAGGGAACAGATACATTTTATAAACTGTAGGTTGGAGGTGTAAATCGGTCACAGTTTCCTGGGAGGTAATATGGCAATATTAATTAAAATTAAAAATACACCCAGCCTCATGGCAGTAATTCAACTTGTAGATATCCATCCTAGAGAAATTCTCACACCTGTGCACAAAAAGCATGACCAATGGTACTCGTTGTAAACGTGAATCAGTAAAGGCCTACATAAACCACAGTTCATGCTATGCAATTCCAGAGCACAGCCCAAGGGTTGCAGTGAACCAATCTCTATGACACACTGTAAACTGTAAGTGGGAAAATTGCAAAACAGTGCAAACAAAATGGTTCCACGTGTTCTTCAGGTACGTATATTAACAGGTAAATGCTCAGAAACAACAGCAGTAAGTTACCTCTGGGGTGGGGAGAGGCCTTGGGAAAAGAACTAGAAAAGTGATTTTTTGGCTGTCTGTATTGTTTTTTATAAGAATGTATGTATTCATTACTTGGGTGACAAATATAATTTATACCAAATTTTAAAAGGATCAGCAACAGGATATGATTCTTACAGTAATGAGTTTCCTTCTATCAGTAAGGAGGGTCTATTTCTTTGAAGGTCTCCTTGAAAGTAAATATTCCTCTGGTTCTGCATCTTCTAATTTATAGGAGGTCCCTCAGTGTCTTACTTGACTAAAAAATAAGACACTCTTGCCAGTTCTTCCAACAACAGTTCAATTCCAAATTCATCCTGACCTGGAAAGACTCTACTGAGTGCCACTGATAAGTGTATTTCTTAATGACACCAAAGGAAAACATTTACATTAGCTACCATCGATGTGTTTAGGTACCTCTGTGACTTTGTAGTCCTGCTTATAAGGTCAAGACACACTTTTAGAATGAGTCTTCTAAGGCGTTTTCTCAGAGCCAACTCGAGCTGTGGATCTGCTGTATCATCAGGCTTGTGGGTGATGTACTTTTTTTTAAGAAGGCGGCAAAACTCAGCTTGCCTTCTTTTGAAAGGTGTGATTTTCTCAGTCTGTGCATCTTGTGACCACTAGCTGGGAAAACTGCTAGGATCAATGATTAAAAACTAGTTTAATTTTAAGCTAAATTAAAAGAGAAAGTAAAATCATGTTTCTGTAGTCTTTAAAGAAGATAATCTAGAAAATGTCTTCAAGCAGGCAAGATCACAATATAAACAGCGATCTTATTTTTCCAAAAAAAGTCTATAGGAGATCTATTAAGATGAAGTGGGAAGAGAGGATGTCCATTCCAATATGCTGATCACACATATGAGTGTTAGATGAAAGAACACTTTGCAACGGTTTTGGGGAAAATATTTGTCGCAGCTCCTTTGGTCTCAGCATATGGATGTGTCTAAGGTCTTGTGGGCTCCAAACAAATTCTAAGTTACTCTGTCCATTTGCTGTGTTTCACTCTTAGGTACATACCAATTCCATTGACAACTATTTAAATTACAGGTGCACTGAAATACATACAAAACAGGAATGGCCACCAGCGTTATACTTGGGACAGTTTATGATCTGGGAAGGTCCCTTATTCTCTGCCTTCTTCAAGCACTTCATGGGTAGGGAACTTAAAGAAAATCAAGGAACAGAAAAGAATTTCTAGCAAATATTATTAAACAGCCAGCACAATGTATCTTCTATACTTTTCTGACACTATGACTGCCTGGACCTCTAGGATATGGCAGAGGTGGCAAAGACTAAGTCATAAAAATGCCAGGTACCTCCATGTTGTTCTTTTAAAAATGCCAGGTACTTCCATGTTGTTCTTCTAAAACCCACCCAGAGCTCTGACAAAGCCCTGGTCACATGCCCAAAGAGCCTCTGCTTAAGGTGGTCCAGATGGCAGCTCCAGCCTAGGTCCCAGAAGACAGCCAGCATCAACCACTATGTGAGTGAGAAAGGCTTCAAGGTAACTCCAGCCTCAGCCACCATGTGAGTGCAACCTTAGATGAGAACCGCCCGGCTAAGCCCTGTCAACCCCGGTACTTTATTGTGAGAAACAATAAAGTGACTGCCATTGTGTTGAGCCACTAGGGTTTTTTTTAAGCAGTAATAATTATACTTCTTTTAAACATCTTTAATTTTGGGTTGTTTGTTTTTTTGTTATTGAGCTGAATGAGCTACTAGTAAATTTTGGAGATTAATCCTTTGTCAGTCATTTCATTTGCAAATATTTTCTCCCATTCTGAGGGTTCACTTTTGGTCTTGTTTACGGTTCCTTTGCTGTGCAAAAGCTTTTAAGTTTCATTAGGTCCCATTTATTTATTTTTGTTTTTACTTCCATTTCTCTAGGAGGTGGGTCAAAAAGGATCTTGCTGTGATTTATGTCACAAAGCGTTCTACCTATGTTTTCCCCTAAGAGTTTGATAGCGTCTGGCCTTACATTTAGGTCTTTAATCCATTTTGAGTTTACTTCTGTGTATGGTGTTAGGGAGTGTTCTAATCTCATACTTTTACATGTATCTGTCCAGTTTTCCCAGTACCAATTATTGAAGAGGCTGTCTTTTCTCCACTGTATATTCTTGCCTCCTTTATGAAAGATAAGGTGACTATATGTGCGTGGGTTTATCTCTGGGCTTTCTCCCTGTTCCACTGATCTATATGTGTTTTTGTGCCAGTACCATACTGTCTTGATTACTGTAGCTTTGTAGTATAGTCTGATGTCAGACTGGTTCAGTCTCAGCAGGTTGTGCATTTCTAAGAATTTGTCCATTTCTTCCAGGTTGTCCATTTTATTGGCATAGAGTTGCTTGTAGTAATCTCTCATCCTTTGTATTTCTGCAGGGTTAGTTGTTATTTCTCCTTTTTCATTTCTAATTCTATTGATTTGAGTCTTCTTGCTTTTTTTCTTGATGAGTCTGGCTAATGGTTTATCAATTCTGTTTATCTTCTCAAAGAACCAGCTTTTAGTTTTATTGATCTTTGCTATCATTTCCTTCATTTCTTTTTCATTTATTTCTGATCTGATCTTTATGATTTCTTTCCTTCTGCTAACTTGGGGTCTTTTTTGGTTCTTCTTTCTCTAACTGCTTTAGGTTCATGGTTAAGCTGTTTATTTGAGATGTTTCCTGTCTCTTAAGGTAGAATTGTATTGCTATAAACTTCCCCCTTAGAACTGCTTTTGCTGCATCCCACAGGTTTTGGGTCATCGTGTTTTCACTGTCATTTGTTTCTAGGTATTTTTTGATTTCCTCTTTGATTTCTTTACTGATCTCTTGGTTATTAAGTAGTGTATTGTTTAGCCTCCATGTGTTTGTATTTTTTACAGATCTTTTCCTGTAATTGATATCTAGTCTCATAGCATTGTGGTCAGAAAAGATACTTGATACGATTTCAATTTTCTTAAATTTACTTAAAAAATTTTTAAGTAAAAATGAAAAAAAAATAAAAAGAGAATGGACAGAATCCTAGGATAAATGGTGAAAGCAAAGCTATACAGACAAAATCTCACACAGAAGTATACACATACACACAAAAAGAGGAAAAGGGGAAAAAATCATAAATCTTGCTCTCAAAGTCCACCTCCTCAATTTGGGATGATTGGTCATCTATTCATGTATTCCACAGATGCAGGTACATCAAGTTGATTGTGGAGCTTTAATCCGCTGCTTCTGAGGCTGCTGGGAGAGATTTCCCTTTCTCTTCTTTGTTCTCACAGCTCCCAGGGGCTCAGCTTTGGATTTGGCCCTGCCTCTGCATGTAGGTCACCTGAGGGTGTCTGTTCTTCGCTCAAACAGAACGGGGTTAAAGGAGCAGCTGATTCAGGGGCTCTGGCTCACTCAGGCCGCGGGGAGGGAGGGGCACGGAGTGCGGGGCGGGCCTGCGGCAGCAGAGGCCAGCATGACGCTGCACCAGCCTGAGGCGCGCCGTGTGTTCTTCTGGCGAAGTTGTTCCTGGATCCCGGGACCCTGGCAGTGGCGGGCTACACAGGCTCCCCGGAAGGGAGGTGTGGAGAGTGACCTGTGCTTGCACACAGGCTTCTTGGTGGCGGCAGCAGCAGCCTTAGCATCTCATGCACGTCTCTGGGATCCACGCTGATAGCCGCAGCTCGCACCCATCTCTGGAGCTCCTTTAGGCAGCGCTCTGAATCCCCTCTTCTCACGAACCAGGAAACAAAGAGGGAAGAAAAAGTCTCTTGTCTCTTTGTCAGGTCCAGACTTTTCCCTGGACTTCCTGCTGGCTAGCTGTGGCGCACTAGGCCCCTTCAGGCTGTGATCACGCAGCCAACCCCAGTCCTCTCCCTGGATCTGACCGAAGCCGGGCCTCAGCTCCCAGCCCCAGCCCGCCCCGGCGGGTGAGCAGACAAGCCTCTCGGGCTGGTGAGTGTGGGTCGGCCCCGATCCTCTGTGCGGGAATCTCTCCACTTTGCCCTCCGCACCACTGTGGCTGTGCTCTCCTCCGCGGCTCCAAAGTTCCCCCCCTCCGCCTCCCACAGTCTCTGCCCACGAAGGGGCTTCCTAGTGTGTGGAAATCTTTCCTCCTTCATGGCTCCCTCCCACTGGTGCAGGTCCCGTCCCTATCCTTTTGTCTGTTTATTTTTTTCTTTTTTTGCCCTACCCAGGTACGTGGGGAGCTCCCTGTCTTTTGGGAGGTCTGAGGTCTTCTACCAAGCATTCAGTAGATGTTCTATAGGAGCAGTTCCTCGTGTAGATGTATTTCTGATGCATCTGTGGGGAGGAAGGTGATCTCCACGTCTAACTCTTCCACCATCTTCTTGTGTGTCTTCCATAATTATACTTCTTAAGCAATTATTATGTCAAACACACTGTTAAGCATTATATATTCATTTGTCACTTAAACTTCACAACCATCCTATTATTAAAGATGAGACCAGAGAAGCAGAGTGGTTAAGGAATGCTGCCAAAGTCACCCAGCTGGTTTAAAACCAGGTGAGGCTAGAGGCTGCCCTCTCCACCACCGTGGCCTGTCCCTTGGAAAGGTACAAGATGAGCTGGGAGGGACTTGGGAGGCTGTCTGGTCCCCACCCGTTGTTCCAGAGTAGAAAGTGGCTTGCCTAGCCTGCACGGCCAGCCTGGGGCAGACGTCCCCCTCCAGCACTCTAGAGGAAAGCCACACCAGGAACAGAAGCCACAGCTCTAAACCCCTCTTCATCACCAGGGAATGATGGAGCCATGAGATACAGCTCATTGCTGGGTCCTGACCCTGATCAACAACAGAAGTTTACTCTAATTCTTTTTTTGTATGAGGGTCATAAACATAACATCTCTAGATTGCAAAAGGCTTTCCTGACCTTTCCAAATCAGTAGATTTGGTTTGGCACTGTTCACAAGAGCCAAGACATGGAAAAAACCTAAATGTCCATCGACAGATGAATGGATAAAGAAGATGTGATACATATACACAGTAGTATACTACTCAGCCATGAAAAAGAATGAAATAGCACCATCTGGAGCAACATGGATGGACCTAGAGATTAACGTACTAAATGAAATAAATCAGACAAAGACAAATACCATATGCTATCACTTATATGTGGAATCCAAAATATAACACAAATGAATTTATTTATGAAACAGGAACAGACTCAGAGACATAGAGAACAGACCTGTGGTTTCTAAGTGCAAGGGGGTGGGGGAGGGATGAAGTGGGAGTTTGGGGTTAGCAGATTCAAACTATTACATATAGAATGGATAAACAACAAGGTCCTTCCATATAGCACAGGGAACTATATTTAATATCCTGTGATAAATCATAGTGGAAAAGAATATTTTTAAAAATAATTATATATATATGTATAACTGAATCACTTTACTGTACAGCAGAAATTAACACTGTAAATCAACTATACTTCAATCAAAAATTGTTTTAATTAAAATAAAACACTGCTGGTGAGAGTACATTTTAACCCTTTTTAAGTAAAGCGTACAATTCTATGGCTAACTACATTCCCATTGTTGGGCAACTATCACCCACCACCCCTCTCCAGAACTTTTTCATCTTCCCCTTTGAAACTCTATACCCATTAAACCTAACTTCCCATTCCTCCCTCCCTCCAGCCCCTGGCAACCACCATATTACTTTCTGTCTATATGAATTTGACTATTCTAGGTACCTCATATAAGTAGAATTATACTGCTTTTGTTTTGTGACTAGCTTGTTTCACTTATCATAGTGTCCTCAGTTTGTCTAGGTTGTCAGACAAACTTTTTAAGATGAATACTTTTCCACTGTGTGTATATACTGCATTTTGTTTACCCATTCATCTGTCAGTGGACATGTGTGCTGTTTCCACCTTTTGGCTATTATGCATAATGCTGCTGGTGTACAAGTACCTGGTCAAGTCCCTGCTTTAAATCTTTTAGGTATCTATCTAGAAGTAGAGTTTCTGGATCAGAGGCTAACCCAATGTTTAGTTTTCTGAGGAACTGCCACACTGTTATCCTCAGTGGCTGTACCATTTTACATTTCTACCAACAATGCACACATGTTCCAACTTCTCCACATCCTTGTCAACACTTACTATTGTCTGTTTTTATTTATTTGTTTTATGATAGTCACCCTAAGATATGTGAAGTGGTATCTCATTGTGGTTTTGATTTGCATTTGCCTCATGAGAGCTAGCAACTTTTAGGATGATTAGTTACACAGAACTATATAATCAGAACATTAATCACATTCCTCTTGGGCACTGCCTAGGACAGCCCTGTCTGTACAGAAATTATTATTTTAGTCATTCTAGAACAGTCTCTCACTTATTCTTCACATTTCTTAGCAGATGCTAAATGTTCTTGTCTCTACCTCCAAAAGAATGCTCAAATCCAGCCCTACTCTCGAACCCACTACAGCTGTTGCAGTCCATGTTCTCGTGCAGGAATTCCTTCTTAGTATTGGCTGCAAAATTTCTTTATGTTTTTGCAAATCCTGAGAAAAATCAGTCAAAAAATTGGGAAAATGGAAAAAGTATTATAATTCTATGATGATTAAAGCTTAACAGTCAACACAGAGATGTTACTGTTTCAAGGGACTCCACTGGCATCAAGGGCAGAAACCCTGACCTGAGAATCAAAAACCAAGGTCAGCATTTTCAGGAACCAGGACTGGAGGCTGGAGGAGGGGAATTCACCATCTAATGAAACGGCCTTGCTTGTAGTTGTTGCTACATTACAAACGTGTTTGTGGTCCTGTCTGCTAACAATGAGTCATTCTTGCAAACAAATAAATTATAAACTTAGACACATGGTATACTTCTTATAAATCCTATGAGTGGGATTCCAAGAAATAACACATTTTAGAAGCAAAATAAATTCTTAAATTGGCAATTTCAACACATAGTTCTGTTAGTGTGTTAACCTTGCTAGGAGATCCAGATATTTGTTGTTTGAATACTACCCAATCACCTTCACTGTTTTCCAGTGAACATATAGGCTACAGTTCTTTGTAAATACTTTAACAGAAGAAACGCAAAGAGAAAAAGATATGAATCTTCCCAATGGGAACTTATAAACTGATAGATACCTGAATTAGCAAAGCAACATAGATTATAAATTGTGCCAGCAAAGCCCATACCAGGGCAAGTAGACAAAATAGTGTCATTGGTAAAAAGGAATAAGCTCATGTGAAGCAGCAACTACCCTGATGCCCAACTTGAAGATGCTTTTGGATGCACTCTTAACAATTCAGCCCAGCGTCAACGTGAAAAGAAAGAAAATTTTCTACATCCGGGATATCTGTCATGAAACAAAGATCAAAGCTATAGGATAGGGCAACGGTATTTTGTACGTTTAAAATTTCCATTTTAACAATGGATAACTGTTAGATATTAAATATGGCATTTCAAGTTGTTTAAGTGATTTTCAGCTGGAATTTGTTTTATTTTAATATTCCCATCTTATAATGTTTTTATTATCAGATGTCTATATCAGGTAGGGATCACTTTTACATGTTATTGAAATATACCCTCTTGTCATAATAGATTAGTTGGCAATAGAAAACTGTTCATTTACTACTGTATCTTTTTTAGCATAAAAGTGAAACTTTAAATATACAACCACATCACAGAAAAATGATTTACCGCTTATTATCATGGTCACTCATTATGATTTAAAAACATAAATAGAATTTTTTGAAAAATACTGAATAGTTTATGATTTGGGGAATTCACGATAATTCCCAGGAATTCCACTTTCTTGTTTACAAGTGCCCAAGACTAACCCATTGGGAATTTGGAAACACTACTTGGGCTATTGCAACCCCTCTTACTGGGCTTGCCTTCATTTCTGCCACATTTTATCTGTGCTCCTCCTGTAATCAGAAAAATCCATCAGAAATCGAGAGTTATCTACATCAGTTTCCTGCTTAGAACCCTCAGTAGCTTAGTAGCTTCCCACAATATTTTTGTTCACTTACCCCATCTGTATAAAATTTTTTAGAGCTCACCCCAATATGTCTATTTATAAATCTACTACTATACATAAATGTAGTACTATACAAAACCAGTACATTCATCTTAAAACATGCAAAAAGTTGCAAAAAAGAAAATACTTTAGGCTTTGTGGGTCATACAGTTTGTCACAATTACTCGATTCTGCAACTGCAGTACAAAAGCAGCCACAGAGAAAACATAACTGAATAAGCATGACTATGTTCCAATAAAACTTTACCTATGAAAACAAACCAAAAAAATGCAAAAAGTAAAAATTTTAAAGGATGAAATTTTTTAAATCCTTACAGAAATTCTAATTTTATTTTCCAGCAAACCAGTGAATCATTTTGGTTAACTTCCAAAAGATCACGCACCTTACTTTGGAGTCCACTGATTTGAAGAATAAAAATCCAAATGCCTTAGCAATCTTTCTCATGATTGGGCCACCCTCCCACCTCTCTGCAACTCCCTGTGCTTCAAGCACATTTCTTGTACGTGGAATAGTCTCTCTCATTTTTGCACTTCTGTCAATTTTGTCTGTGGTGTTTAGAATGACCTAGCCTCCATTTTTGCTTGGTGAAACTCCTCCCCCTTTTTAGCATCATTCTAAGCATCACCTCTTCCAAGAAAGCTACTTTACCCTCTCTAAGAAGAGTTGGTGAATGATAGTAATGACCTTCATAAAGCATCAGCTACCACTCATGGATTGCCAGTTCTCTACCAGGCAGTGCCTGGGGAGTCCAAGTGCACCATCTCATGTAATCACTGCAGTGTCCCAATGACGCTCTTAGTAACCCCCTTTTTTGGATGAAGCAACGAAGGCTCAATCTGCCTGGCTCCGAAGCCCAAATACAGGGCTATCTTCTAGCAACTTCTTTTACGTCCCTTTCCCCACTGCTATAAGCTTTTCCAACTGTATCCCTCACAAAGCAGTGAGCCCCTGGAAATCCAGGGCTATCTTTCATCCATCTTTGCATTCCTGCTATTGGGCATCAGACTTGACACAACAAAAAACTCAACAGTTACTGAATAAATTTGTAAACAATTTAAAGAATAATTTTGTGACCCGTTGTAGTTGGTAGGTCAACAAGGTTGTTAGGCAAATAAATCCTTATAAGCAATTATAAAATGTTTTTTCACAAAACTCTTATCACACAAAATACAAACTCTCCTGACCTCTCATATCATCTCTCTGCTCACTGTCGAGAAGAAGTTGTAATACAGGATATGGTTAAACAATGACATTTTAGAATGTCCTGACATGGTCCCATTATTTGCTTAGCTGCAACTTTTCCAAAGTTTCACAAACTCTGTGAACCACAGTTTCCTTCTCTGTAAAACAGGGATGTTAATAATATCCTCTTAGAGTTCTCGTGAGGGTTATGAAGCATTTAGAGTGATGACTGGCACATAGTTATTGCTCAATACATGTTAGTTCTTATCGTATTTAGAAACTATTCCTGGCATGAGTGGCTCCCAAGCTGCATAGAAGTTGTGGCATCTGAGGGGTTCCTCCACATTGGACCCCTTGTCTCTCTCTAAACTCCATCTCTGGGCAATCACTCTTGTAGCTTCAATGATCTTTTATTGGCCAGTTGCTCTAAATTCCATGCCTTAATTCAAGCTTTTAGCCCAGAGAGCTCTCTGAAACTTTAGACTCACATATCCAAACACCTACTAGATAGATCTACTTTGCCCAGTGACTTCAAACTCACCGTGTTGAAGATGGTGGAGCGGGAGGATGTGGAGTTCATGTCTCCCCACAACTAGGGCACCTACCAGATGTTGGTGGGGGACCTCGACACCCAGGGGATGGGAGGAACCCCCAAGTGACCAGGTAGGATGTGGGAGGGAGTGGCAGGGGGGAGAAGTGGAGACTGGACAGGACTGGCTCCCCTGAGAGGTGGCTGGGGGGTGGGGGAGGAGGGGAGGGG
>NW_020173721.1:0-30641 GCF_003031525.2 Neophocaena asiaeorientalis asiaeorientalis | reverse complement strand
TTGGACCCCTTGTCTCTCTCTAAACTCCATCTCTGCGCAATCACTCTTGTAGCTTCAATGATCTTTTATTGGCCAGTTGCTCTAAATTCCATGCCTTAATTCAAGCTTTTAGCCCAGAGAGCTCTCTGAAACTTTAGACTCACATATCCAAACACCTACTAGATAGATCTACTTTGCCCAGTGACTTCAAACTCACCGTGTTGAAGATGGTGGAGTGGGAGGATGCGGAGTTCATGTCTCCCCACAACTAGGGCACCTACCAGATGTTGGTGGGGGACCTCGACACCCAGGGGATGGGAGGAACCCCCAAGTGACCAGGTAGGATGTGGGAGGGAGTGGCAGGGGGGAGAAGTGGAGACTGGACAGGACTGGCTCCCCTGAGAGGTGGCTGGGGGGTGGGGGAGGAGGGGAGGGGTTTCCACACTTGGAGGGACGCTTGGGGGTTCAGAGGATCAGTGGGGAATGTGGCTAGCATTTCCCCCACCCACTTGGGCCCCAGGAAGTATTCTGGGCTCCCGGGCTGGGTCCTTTGCCTTCCAAGGCCCCCTCCAGCTGTACTGGTCTTAGCAGTGGGGAGTAGAGGAGAGACGGACAGGGAGGGACCCTCTGGGATCAGAGGATCAGCAGGGAGCATGCATTCTGTTTCCCCAGCCCACTCGGGCCCAGGGAGCCTGCTGGGAGCCTGGTCCTGGTCCTCTGCCCTCTGAGGCACCTTGGAGCATGCTGAGCCTAAGCCCCACCCCCAACCACCCCAGGGCCTTTTCCAGCTGCATGTGTCCTAAGCCTTACCCCACCCACTGCCTGAACTCTGCCCCTGCCTAAGCCCAGGTTCCCACAGCCAAGGCCTTTTCTGGCTTTTTTTTTTCCTCTTTGTTACTACCGTGGTTGTGTTTTACCTTCCAGTTGTTGTTTCATCTATATATTTTTTTTCTAACATACCTGTTACTTTTCTAATCTTTCTTTCTTTTTTACTCTGTTATTGTTCTGCTTTGTTCTGCTTTTTTTTTTCCCCTACACTGTGCGGCTTGTGGGATCTTGGTTCACGAGATGGGGGTCGGCCCTGAGCTTCTGTGGTGGGAGCTCCAAGTCCAAACCACTGGACTAACAGAGAACCTTAGACCCCAGGGAATATTCATCGGAGGGAGGTCTTCTGGAGGTCCTCATCTCGGCACCAAGCCCCGGCTCTACCCACCAGCCTACAAACTCCAGAGTTGGACTCCTCAGGCCAAACAACCAGTAAAACGGGAACACAATCCCACCCAACAACAACAACAAAAAAGTGAGATGACAAAAAAATATGTTATAGATGAATGAGAAAGGTAAAAACCTACAAGACCAAATAAATGAAGAGGAAATAGGCAACCTACCTGAAAAAGAATTCAGAGTAATGATATTAAAGATGATCCAGGATCTTGGAAATGGAATGGAGGCACAGATTGACAAAATACAATAAATGTCTAAAAAAGACCTAGAAGAACTAAAGAACGGAAATGAACAACACAATAACTGAAATGAAAAATACACTAGATGGAATCAATAACAGAATAACTGAGGCAGAAGAACGAATAAGTGAGCCAGAAGACATAATGAGAGAAATAACTGCCAAGGAGCAGAATAAAGAAAAAAGAATGAAAAGAATTGAAGACAATCTCGGAGACCTCTGGGACAACAGTAAACACACCAACATTCGAATTCTAGGGGTCCCAGAAGAAGGAAGAGAAAAAGGGTCTGAGAAAACACTCAAAGAGATTATCGTGAAAACTTCCCTAACATGGGAAAGGAAATAGCCACCCAAATCTATGCAGTACAGAGTCCCATACAGGAGAAACCCTAACAGAAACATACCAAGATACTTATTAATCAAACTAACGAAAATTAAACTCAAAGAAAAAATATTAAAAGCAGCAAGGGAAAAGCAAAAAATAACATACAAGAGAATCCCCATAAGGTTATTTGCTGATTTTTCAGTGGAAACTCTACAGGCCAGAAGGAAATGGCAGGATATACTTAAAATTATGAAAGAGAAAAACCTACAACCAAGATTACTATACCCAGCAAGGATCTCATTCAGATTTGACAGAGAAATTGAAAGCTTTACAGACAAGCAAGAGCTAAGAGAACCCAGCACCACCAAACCAGCTTTACAAAAAATGCTAAAGGAACTTCTCTAGGCAGGTAACACAAGGCAAGAAAAAGACCCACAAAAACAAACCTAAAATAATTAAGAAAATGGTAATAGGAACATACATATCAATCATTACCTTAAATGTAAATGGATTAAATGCCCCAAATAAAAGACACAAACTGGCTGAATGGATACAAAAACAAGATCCATGTATATGCTGTTTACAAGAGGTCAACTTCAGACCTAGGGACACATACAGACTGAAAGTGAGAGGATGGAGAAAGATATTCCATGCAAATGGAAATCAAAAGAAAGCTGAAGTAGCAATATTCATATCAGACAAAACAGACTTTAAAATAAGGACTGTTACAAGAGATACATAAGGCAAATGCTAACAATCATAAAAGGGGAAGTTGACAATAACACAATAATAGTAGGGGACTTTAACGCCCAACTTACACCAAAGGACACATTATCCAAACAGAAAATAAATAAGGAAACAAAAGCTTTAAATGACACAATAGATGAGGTAGATTTAATTGACATTTAGAAGACATTCCCCCCAAAGTAGCAGAATACACTTTCTTCTCAAGTGCACATGGAACATTCTCCAGGACAAATCACATCTTGGGTCACAAATCAAGCCTCATAAAATTTAAGAAAACTGAAATTGTATCAAGCATCTCTTCCGACCACAACGCCGCTATGAGATTAGAAATCAGTTACAGGAAAAAACTGTAAAAAACCACAAATACATGGAGGCTAAACAGTGCACTAATACATAACTAAGAGATCACTGAAGAAATCAAAGAGGAAATAAAAGAATACATAGAAACAAATGACAATGAAAACATGATAACCCAAAACCTATGGGACGCAGCAAAAGCAGTTCTAAGAAGCAAGTATATAGCAATTCAATCTCACCTCAAGAAACAAGAAAAATCTCAGATAAACAATCTAACCCTACACTTAAAACAGATAGAGAAAGGACAAAGAAAACCGAAATCAGTAGAAGGAAAGAAATCATAAACATCAGAGCAGAAATAAATGAAATAGGAGCAAAGAAAATAGCAGCAAAGACCAATAAAACCAAAAGATGGTTCTTTGAGAAGGTAAACAAAATTGATAAACCTTTAGCCAGACTCATCAAGAAAAAAAGGAAGAGGACGCAAATCAATAAAATTAGAAATGAAAAAGGAGAAATCATAACTGACACCACAGAAATACAAAAGATTATAAGAGACTACTACAAACAACTATATGCCAATAAAATGGACAACCACAAAGAAATGGACAAACTCTTGGAAAGGAACAATTTTCCAAGACTGAACGAGGAAGAATTAGAAAATATAAACAGACCTATTGCAAGTAATGAAATTGAAACTGTAATTAAAAATCTTCCAACAAACAAAAGTCTAGAACCAGATGGCTTCACACGTGAATTCTATTAAACGTTTAGAAACGAGCTAACACCTACCCTTCTCAAACTCTTCCAAAAGACGAGCTAACACCTACCCTTCTCAAACTCTTCCAAAAAATTTCAGAGAGGAACACTCCCAAATTTGTTCTATAAGGCCACCATCACCCTGCTACCAAAACCAGACAAACATATCGCAAAAAAAGAAAATTACAGACCAATATCACTGATGAACACAGACGCAAAAATCCTCGACAAAATACTAGCTAACAGAATCCAATGACACATTAAAAGGATCATACACATGATCAACTGGGATTTATCCCAGGAATGCAAGGATTCTTCAATATACACAAATCAATCAACGTGATACACCATATTAACAAATTAAGGAATAAAAAACATATGATCTCAATAGATGCAGAAAAAGCTTTTGACAAAATTCAGCACTCATTTATGATTAAAAACTTTGCAGATAATGGGCATAGAGGGAACCTTCGTCAACATCACAAAGGCCATATATGACAAACCCACAGCAAACATCATTCTCAATGGGGAAAAACTAGAAGCATTTCCACTAAGATCAGGAACAAGACAAGGATGTCCACTCTCACCACTCTTGTTCAACATAGTTTAGGAAGTCCTAGCCACACCAATTAGAGAAGAAAAAGAAAGAATACAAATTGGAAAATAAGTGTCACTTTTGCAGATGACGTGATACTATACATAGAAAACCCTAAAGATTCTTTTTAAACATACATCACTTCACATAATTATACACTGTTTTTTCTTGTGTTGAGAACTTTTTAAAAATTATTTATTTATTTATTTATTTTTGGCTGCATTGAGTCTTCATTGCTCAGCGGGGGCTTTCTCTAGTCATGGCCAGTGGGGGCTACTCTTCATTGCAGTTTGTGGGCTTCTTGTTGTGGTGGTTTCCCTTTTGGAACATGGGTTCTAGGCGCACGGGCTTCAGTAACTGTGGTGCTCGGGTTCAGTAGTTGTGGCTCACGGGCTCTAGACCACAGGCTGAGTAGTTGTGGAACATGGGCTTAGTTGCTATACAGAATGTGGGATATTCCCAGACCAAGGCTCAAACCTGTGCCCCTTGCATTGGCAGGCAGATTCTTAACCACTGCACCACCAGGGAAGCAGCATGGCAGGGTCTGGGGAAGGGGCGGCAGGTGCCATGTTGGGCTGCAAAGGTGGCAAATAGAAGCCCCTGAAGCAGCCCAAGAAGCAAGCCAAGGAGATGGACAAGGAAGATAAGGCATTTAAGCAGAGATAGAAGGAGCAGCAAAAGAAACTCAAGGAGCTAAAAGCAAAGGCGGCAGGGAAAGTCTTAAGAGATCTGGCAAAAAGTAAGCTGTTCCTTGTGCCTGAGGCAATAATGATCCTTAATTCCATTCCTGTTTAAACATCTGGAGTAAACATTTGGATTCCCTGCCATACATCTGTTGCCACCTATAGCTAGAATGCAGTGGTGTCTTGGAACCTACTGTACATGTAAGAGTAAACTTTTGTAAACAAAACAAAACAAAACTACTAGAACTAATCCATGAATTTGGTAAAGTTTCAGGATACAAAATTAGTGCACAGAAATCTCTTGAATTCCTATACACTAACAACAAAAGATTAGAAAGAGAAATTAAGGAAACAATCCCATTTACCATCACAACAAAAAGAATAAAATACCTAGGAATAACTCTACCTAAAGAGGCAAAAGACCTGTACTCAGATAACTATAGAACACTGAGGAAAGAAATTAAAGATGACATAAACAGATGGAGCGATATACCATGTTCTTGGATTGGAAGAATCAACACTGTGAAAATGACTATGCTAACCAAAGCATCTACAGATTCAATGCAAGCCCTATCAAATTACCAACAGCATTCTTTACAGAATTAGAACCAAAAATTTTACAACTTGTATGGAAACACAGAAGACCCTGAAGAGCCAAAGCAATCTTGAGAAAGAAAAACGGAGCTGGAGGAATTAAGCTCCCCAACTTCAAAATATACTACAAAGCTACAGTAATCAAGACAGTATGGTACTGCCACAGAAACAGAAATATAGATCAATGGTACAGGATAGAAAGTCCAGAGATAAACCCATGCACATATGGTCACCTAATTTACGACAAAGGAGGCACGAACATACAGTGGAGAAAAGACAGTCTCTTCAGTAAGTGGTCCTAGGAAAACTGGACAGCTACATGTAAAATAATGAAATTAGAACACTTCCTAACACCACACACAAAAATAAACTCAAAGTGGATTAAAATCCTAAATGTAAGATCAGACACTATAAAACTTAGAGGAAAACATACGAAAAACACTCTTTGACATAAACCACAGCAAGATCTTTTTTGACCCACTTCCCAGGGTGATGAAAATATAAACAAAAATAAAAATGGGACCTAATTAAACTTAAAAGCTTTTGCACAGCAAAGGAAACCATAAACAAGATGAAAAGACAACCTTTTCATCTTTCAAGTCTCGTAATTTTTTAAATTGGAGTATAATTGCTTTACAATGTTGTGTTAGTTTCTGCTATACAATGGAGTGAATCAGCTATATGTATACATATATCCCCCTCCCTCTTAGACCTCCCTCCCACCCCCCAGCCATCCCACCCATCTAGGACATCACGGAGAATGGACATGTGGACACTGGGGCAGGAATATGTTGTGTTTGTTTCTGCTATACAATGGAGTGAATCAGCTATATGTATACATATATCCCCTCCCTCTTAGACCTCCCTCCCAACCCCCAGCCATCCCACCCATCTAGGACATCACAGAGAATGGACATGTGGACACTGGGGCAGGATAGGGAGGGTGGGACCAATTGGGAGATCAGGATTAACATATATACACTGCCACATGTAAAATAGACAGCTAGTGAGAACATGCTATAAAGCACAAGAAGCTCATCTCAGTGCTCTGTGAGGATGGGGGATACAAATCCATCAATAGAGGGACATGCAGGAAGGTGAGGGAGTTGCAGGAAGGTAAGGGAGTTCTGCCCAATGACCACTAGTTTCTTTGGAAAAGAGAAGAGGACATTGTTGGCTTTAAACAGAGTAGGGAAAAGGAGAGCTTGGGACTATATTCAAGTTGTGAGGATTTCACATGGCTGTCAAAGAATGGAAGATGAGCTTCCATGCGAGGCTGTGTGAGGGTCCCCTTGAGGTAAGAGAACACAAGTCTGTGCCCATTGCTCTGCGAGGCTGTGTGACTTTCTCAGTAGTTGGGCTGGAGACCGGGACAGTGAAGTAGAGGACATTAACAGAGATATACGCTCTTGGAGCCAGTGTGAGGGACGAGATGGTGTTGACTGGAGCACAGTTGAGGTTGGGGAAGACCAAACATATGCAGGCTGTGATGAAGCCAAAGAGAAGAGAAAGAAGAAGTGCTCAGCTGGGAGGACAGGAGACTGCGGTCAGAGAACGGGGTGCCTGAGTTACAGTTTTCTGAGATGGGTAATTCCAGGTAACTAACTGCAAGGTTTACAGTGTGGCCTTGGCAGTGGGTAGCTGAAGGGATGGTCACTGGAGATGGGTATGTGAGTTGTTTTGGCCATTCACCGGACATTGAGATACTGAGGAAAGGTGAAGAGCAGGCATCACTGGGGGAGGGAGGGGCCGGGACAGAACTTGGGGAATCTTCCTCCTGGCATGGAGGGCTGGCTGAGAGCATATGTCCCTTTAGGGGGTTCACCCAGTGTTGGGGAGAAAGCTCACTATTTACTCACCATTGGTAAATGCTCCTATAGGATTTCAGGTGAGAGCACCAAATATTTTAACTCCCTGCTCTTTTCTCGCTGCTTAAAAACAAAATATCAAATCCTTTACCTATCTCCTTTTCTTTACCACTTTTCCTTGAAATGTCATTATGCTGAAATGGACTTGTCACTTAGATCAATGTCTTAGCCATAATTTTAAAAACACTAAATACAGCTCATTTATTTTTCTCTTGTTACAAAAGGTAAACATGTTCATTTTTTTAAAAATAATTTAAAATATAAAATCACAAAAGTTGCCCATAATTACAACACCTAGTGGTAATCACTATTAACACCTTGGGATAAATTTTTCCAGTTTTCCCTGAATAGGTAAGTGGTTTTCCTGGCTTTAGTGTTTCTGGCTGTTCTGTCTTATTGTGACAATAACTGTCAAGTTATTGTCACAGCACTCTCTCCTACTCAACCCAGTGTAATGGATCCATACTCTCAAAGACTGGGCACTCAGGACTCCTTGGAAATCGCAGATGGCAAACAACTACTCTAGCAGACCTCTAAATGATGATTCACGTCTCTACAATCTAACACCAAGAGCGGGCATAATACATGGCTCTTAGTGGACATCCCATGTTTGTTGAATGAATGAGTGGACGTTTTCCTCTGCTTCCTGTTCTGCTTTTCTTATTGTACCTAAGTTGACCCACCATGTTATAGTACAAGATAAACGTTTCTGAATACAAAAAAGAGAGAGACATTATCACCTTCAGAACAAATGTAGAACATCAGAATTAAGTCTTTAGAACTCTCTGCAGCCCACCGCTTCCCGAAAGTGTTCCGTGGAGCACCAACCTCTCATCAAGCTCAGAAAACGAGGGCCTTTGTGGTGTGATAAGTTTGAGAAATATTACAAACTCTCCCCCACTCCTTGGGTATTTTAAAAAGCACATTAGTGTGTTAAAATTCCCTACAGCCCAGCAATAAAGACATCTGTGTCACGGTAACTTTTATTTAATAGTGGAGGAAAATCAAGGCCATAAAAGTGACAAAAATGGCCACAAAACTGAGCCCAGAAAAGCCATGAGGCTAACGAGCACAGACACAGGCCAGACTGAGCGCCATTCCACCTGTGGGTCAGACAGAGCCCCCTGTAACCCCTTACACTCGCCACCCCGCAGATTTCTGGCACTCTGTAAAGACTCTGAGGGAAAGTTCTAAAGTTGGACCAATAGGGCATTTTAGCTTCTAATGGGCAGATTTTCCACAAAGCCTGGGAAAGTTCACGTAGTTCATGTACCATCTTAGATCCCAGGCTTGTTGCCAGCTGGTTCCTGTGCTGGTTGTTGCTTAACTCTGATCCATACAGAATGAAATTTTGTACAGGGAGCAGTGCTTGAGGTCAAAAATAAAGGTCTTTTTCTATTTTCCATGGACACTAGTAAATGGTCACCTCCTCCCTCCCCGTATTTGTGAGAATCTCGGCTGCAATGTAATTTATATAAAATGCCATAACTCATGTGCATTCATAGAACAATTGTGGAACATTCTATCATTTGTCACAAAAGTTATCCACATACATGAATCTTTAAAATATATTTAAATTTTCTCTAGAAAGTGCAAAAATTAAAAAAAAGCTTTCCACGTTTAGTGGAAATCTTTCTATCCATGGTACATCTGCTGGCCTTTTTTGTCAGAGTCACCATTTAACTTTGTCATAATTATAAACACCAGCACTGAGCAGTGAAAGCTTCTGGCCACTGAGCTCCACATCAAAAAGGAGAGACAGTCTGGCATGCTGGTGCGAAGCCCAGGTTTCAGAGGGGGATACCTGTGCATCATCCTGGTTCTGCCACACACCACCAGTGGGACCTGGGACAGTCTACTTCACCTCTTAATGCCTCAGCTTGTTCCTCTCTGAAATGGGCATGGTAATGCCCGCCTCGAAGAGTGGTGGTAAGGCTTTAAGGGGCTTGGCATGGAATAACCCTTCACCAGGTGATAAGTACCACGGCCTGTGTGTTTCTGTATTTTTTTTAAGATTTCTCTGCTTTCCTTTTTCTTTTAAGATCAGAGGCAGTCAATTTTTGCTGCTTTCTGTCCCTGAGATCTCCATCTGTAGGTGAATCTGTCATTCACGAGTGCTCCAAATCTCCTGAACACCCTTTCCGTGTCTGGGTAGTTCCGCACGGTGGAAAGGGAAAGCCTGCCTTCCCAAGATAGACCTTGAAAAACATAGTAGTCTGCTGATCAGATGCATCCATGTGGTCTGGTTAAAACCCAGAATGGTCCTGTCTGAAGCCCGTCATCACTAAAGCCAATTGGGCACGTAGGGAATAGGGAAGATGCATCCTTGACTTAGAACAGTTTATATAACATGATAGATATATTTATGTTTATTTTAAACAAATAATATTCCAGCCATGCAGAGTCTGCCATGCTAAACTGAGGACACACTTCTCCAATTTGTATTCCTAGTTCGTAAAATTAGGTTACAATAGTTCAATTTCCAGCAAATGTGCTCATGCTAAACCCTCAGGGTCACACATGGCCACCTATCACACTCAGCAAGGAAACCCCCTCCAACCTCTCTCTTCCCAGGCCCCAAAGGGACTCATTTAACAGGTTTCCTACCACCCACACCCTGAGGGCTTGAGCACAGCTTCTGACAGAAGCTGTCTGTGATTCAGCTCCACTAGGTTCAGACAGAACAGAGAGGAATCCCTCCAGATTCAGAGAATGGAGGGAATCTCATTATCTATTAGATACTTAAGTCCTTTCCTCTGCCTTAATAATTCCCCAGGCACATCTTCTGTGTTATTTTGCGAAAGAGTACGTGTCCTTTCTACATCTTGAGTTTCAGATCAGTATCTGAGCCTTGGTACCTGTTAGGACCATGAAAAAAGTGGATTTTGTCAAAGAAGAGAGTAGAGACCTATTCCACAATGTTAGATTGTCCAATAATAAACAGTCTCCAAAAATCCCAAATTCTTAAAGCAGATGTCTTCCTAGTCATGCAATCTTGAGCACATAACCTGACTTTAATATTTTAGGACAATTTATTTCCTTAATTTTAATTGCCCAATTGATAAAAATGTGATCACAACCACGACTTCAAGTGAAAGGACACAGTGTAGCTTAACTAATTAAAAGCTAATGATTGGGGCTTCCCTGGTGGCTCAGTGGTTAAGAATCTGCCAGCCAATGCAGGGGACATGGGTTTGAGCCCTGGTCCATGAAGATCCCACATGCCAGAGCAACTAAGCCCGTGTGCCACAACTACTGAGTCTGTGCTCTAGAGCCCGCATGCCACGACCACTGAGCCTGAGTGCCACAACTACTGAAGCCTGCATGCCTAGAGCCCTTGCTCCACGATAAGAGAAACGACAGCAATAAGAAGCCCACGCACTGCAACAAAGAGTAGCCCGCGCTCACCGCAACCAGAGAGAGCCCATGTGCAGCAACAAAGACTCAATGCAGCCAAAAATAAATAAATTTTTTAAAAAGCTAATGATTGGAGGGGCTTGTACTTGGCTATGACAGAGTGGCTAATATCTGGTTTGCCCAACAATAAAAGCTGGGAGATGACAACACCCTCATGAAAACAAAACAAACCTGTTTGAAGGTATCAGAGACCAACCAAGGTAGTCAGAACCTGGGAGAGAGGAAAGAAATTCTCAGAGGTGAGCTGGACCTCTTCCAGAGCTTTAATCCACAGAGCATTTACTAATTCACAGTGCAGGGCAAAGAGGTCCAACAGAGTCCAACACTGAACTAAGGGTTGACACAGTCTCACTCGAATGGGGAGACCTAAGTGGAGCTCAGCTTTACCAAGGCAGCTAGGAATCAAGGAGCCAAGATCCTGGGGAAAAGGGACCTGCAGAGAAAGTGTTTCCACACCTGCATGGAATTGGCCACTGAGGTATCTGATGACCCCTAAAGATGCACACCGCAAAGTGTGACACCAGGAAGACCACTGACACTGACACAGCCATTCTAGAGAGCACCGCCTAGTCTAATCAAACATACACACACACAATGGTAGAACAACTGATAACTAATGAATAACCAAATGAACAGAAAAATACAAGTGAGCATGAAGCCATGTACAGACCGATGCGCATGATTCACTCAAACCTCTGCAACTAAGCTGCAAGAAAAAAGAAACTATAATAGGAACTTAAATTATAAGATACTTGGAAGCAAAATGTAAAAAAGAAATATAAAAGATCAATATCAAGAAAACAAACGTATGGAGACATATGAATAATTGAACAAACGGAGAGACAACTCTGATTTCTGGATGAGAAGGTTTAAAATTATACATATGAATTCTTGGGGGGGAAGGAATCAAGGTGGCAGAGGAGTAGAAAGAATGTGGAGCTCACCTCCTCCCGCAAATACATAAAAAACACATCTACAAGTGGGACAATTCACACAGAACAGCTACTGAACACTGGCAGAAGACCTCAGAATTCCACAAGGGCAAGAAAACCTCCACGTAACTGGATAGGACAAAAGGAAAACGAAAGAAAAAAAAAACACAGAGAGAAAGGAATCAGAATGGGACCTGCACCCCAGGGAGGGAGCTGTGAAGGAGGAAAGGTTCCCACATGCTGGGAAGTACCCTCAAGGGCAAGGAGATCAGCCTGGACAGAGGGGAACTTCAGAGCCTCAAAGGAGACTGCGGTAACCAGTCTTCAGAAGGCAAAATGGAGAGTGACCTGCACAGATTGTTGGTACCACCACCCTGTGCTTCCCAGCCTGAGGTGCTCATCCACCAGTGTTGCTGGAGGCTTGGTGCCGAAGCTCAGGCTTTGGCAGTCACAGCCAGGGAGAGGACCAGGGTTGTCTGCATGGAGACAGCCCGAAGAGACTGGGCTGTGGCAACTGAGGGTGCACTGGGAAAAAGTCTGGACCTGCCAGAGAGGCAAAGCACCATTGTTGGGGGCGGGGGCATGAGGAGAGGGGTGAGACCACCATAGGAGCTTCTTTCCCTGTGCACACTCTCAGGCAACAGGACACCACCTACATGAGCTCCAGGGGCGGGTGCAACCACCGCCTCCATCATGGGCTCCAGAGGCGGACACGGGCTGCCGCCAATGCTAAGAGACCCATGAGTGGGCTCTGGTCACTGCCCCCTCTGTTCTGGGAGTGTGTGGGCTGCTGCCGCCGCTGGGAAACATGGCAGCGGGTGCCAGTCACTGCCCCTGCTATCGTAGGAGCGCATGTGCAGTCGCCACTGCTGGGAGACACAGGAGCAGACACCAACCGCTGCTCCTGCTGCCCAGGAGTGTGTGGGTCACTGATGCTGCTACGGGACCCATGAGTGGGCACCAAGTGCTGTCCCAGGAGTGCGTGGGCTGCTACTACCGCTGGGAGACCCGTGGGCAGGTGCCAGGCGCTGCCCCTGCCATACCAGGAGGGAGCACAGACCGCTGCACCTACATACCCCACATAAAGGGAGTAACAGCCAGCACACACTGAGGAAAGAGGCGCCAAGCGTCCAAACTACAAGCAGCCTCTCAATTCAGGACAAGATGGTGGAGGAGAAGGAGTTGAGCTCACCTCCTGTCACCAAAACACCAAAATCACAACTAACTGCTGAAGAACCATTGACAAAAGAGATCGGAACCTACCAAAAAGATATTTTAAATCCAAAGACAAGGAAGAAGCCACAACAAGACGGTAAGAGGGGTGCTTTCACGATACAATCAAATCTTATACCCACTGGGTGGGTGACCCACAAACTGGAAAATAATGACATTGCAGAGGTTCTCCCACAGGAGTGAGGGTTCTGAGCCCCATGTCAGCCTCCCAAGCCTAAAGGTCTGGCATCAGGAAGAGGAGTCCCCAGAGCATTTGGTTTTGAAGGCCAGTGGGGCTTGAATGCAGGAGCTCTACGGGACTGAGGGAAACAGAGACTCCACTCTTTCAGGGCGCACATAAGATTTCACATGCACTGGGACCCACAAAGCAGTGATTCCATAGGAGTCTGCGCTAGACTTGCCTGTGGGTTCTGGAGGGTCTCCTGGGGAGGTCGGGGTTGGCTGTGGCTCACTGTGGGGACAAGTACACAGGTGGCAGAGGCACTAGGGAATATTGACCAGTGTGAGGTCTCTTGGAGGTCGCCATTTTGGCACTGAGACCCGGCCCCAACCAAAGGCCTGCAGGCTCCAATGCTGGGACGCCTCAGGCCCAACAATGAGCACATGGGGAGCACAGCCCCACCCATCAATGGACAGACTGCCTAATGTTGTACTGAGCTCACAACCACCTCTAAACACACCCCTTGACACAGCCCTGCCCACCAGAGGAAAAAGATGCAGCTCCACCCACCAGTGAGCAGGCACCAGTCCATTCCACCAGGAAGCCTGCACAAGCCCCTGGACTGACCTCACCCACCATGGGGCAGGCACCAGAAACAAGAGGACCTATAATCCTGCAGCCTGCAGAAAGGAGACCACAAACACAGGAAGTCAGAAAAAATGAGATGGCAGAGAAATATGTTCCAAAGGAGCAAGATAAAACCCCAGAAGAACCACTAAGTGAAGTGGAGGTAGACAATCTACCTGAAAAAGACATCAGGGGACTTCGCTGGTGGTCCAGTGGTAAAGGATTTGCCTTCCAAAGCAGGGGAGGTGGGTTCGATCCCTGATCGGGAACTAAGATCCCACATGCCGCGGAGCAACTAAGCCTGTGTGGCACACTACTGAACCTGCGCACCTCAACTAGAGAGCCCGTGTGCCACAAACTACAGAGTCCATGCAGTCTGGAGCCCACACACTACAACTACAGAGCCCACCCACTCTGGAGCCAGTGCACCACAACTAGAGAGAGAAAACCCACATGCCACAACTAGAGAGAAGCTGATGTGCCACAACTAGAGAGAAGCCCACGTGCCACAACTAGAGAGAAGCCCACGTGCCACAACAAAGAGCCTGCACACCACAACGAAGATCCTGCATACTGCAATGAAAATCCCATGTGCTGCAATGAAGACCCAATGCACCCAAAAATCATAACAAAAAAAGAAATCAGAGTAATGGTAGTAAAGATGATCCAAGATCTCAGAAAAAGAAAGGAGGCACAGACCGAGAAGATACAAGAAATGTTTAACAAAAAGATTTAAAGAACAAACAAACAATAAATGAAATGAAAAACACACTAGAAGGAATCAATAGCAGAATAAATGTGACAGAAGAACAACTAAGTGAGCTGGAAGATAGAGTGGTGGAAATCACTGCCACCACTGTCCCCACTGTGGGACAGAATAATGAAAAACGAATGAAAAGAAATGAGGACAGTCTCAGAGACCTCTGGGACAATATTAAATGCACCAAAAGTCATATTAGAGATCCAAGAAGGAGAAGAAAAAGAGAAAGGGCCGAGAAAATATTTGAGAAGACAATAGCTGAAAATTTCCCTAACATGGGAAAGGAAACACTCAAATCTAGGAAGTGCAGAAAGTCCAATACAGGATAAACCAAGAAGGAACACACTGACACACATATTAATCAAACTGACAAAAATTAAAGACAAAGATAAAATATTAAAAGCAACAAGGGAAAAGCTAAAAATTAACATGCAAGGGAATATCTATGAGGTTATCAACTGATTTTTCAGCAGAAAATCTGCAGGATAGAAGGGAGTGGCACAATATATTTAAAGTGATAAAAGGGAAAAACCCATGACCAAGGATACTCTACCCAGCAAGGCTCTGGCTCAGATACAAGGGAGAAATCAAAAGCTTTACAGACAAGCAAAAGCTAAGAGAATTCAGCAACACCAAACCAGCTTTACAACAAATGCTCAAAGAACTTCTCCAGGCAGAAAAGGCCACAACTAGAAACAAGAAAATTAGGAATGGGAAAGCTCACTGGTAAAGGCAAACATACAGTAAAGGAAGGACATCATCCACACAAACATGATATCAAAACCATCAATCGTGAAAAGAGGAGAGTACAAATGCGGGATAGTGGATATGCATTTGAAATTAAGAGGCCAGCAACTTAAAACAATCTTGTATGTATATAGACTGCTATACCAAAACCTCATAGGAACATCAAATCAAAAATCTACAGTAGATACACACACAAAAGAAAAAGCAATCCAAACACAACACTAAAGATAGTCATTAGGGACTTCCCTGGTGGTCCAGTGGTTAAGACTCTGTGCTCCCAGTGCAGGGGGCCCAAGTTTGATCCCTGATCAGGGAACTAGATCCTGCATGCTGAAACTAAGAGCCTGCATGCCACAACTAAAGATCCTGCATGCTACAACTTAAATATCCAGCACGTGGCAATGAAGACCCCGCATGCTCCAAGTAAGAACCAGCACAGCCAAATAAATTAATGAAAAAATAAAAATAAAGATAGTCATCAAATCACGAGAGAAAAAAGAGGAAGAAAAAACACCTACCAAAACAATGAACAAAATGGCAATAAGGACATCTATACCAATAATTACCTTAAATTATTAAATGTAAATGGATTAAATGCTCCAACTAAAAGGCATAGACTGGGTGAATGGATACAAGAACAAGACCCGTATATATGCTGTCTACAGGAGACCCACTTCAGATCTAGCGACACATACAGACTGAAAGTGAGGGTATGGAAAAAGGTATGCCATGAAAATAGAAATCAAAAGAAAGCTGGAGTAACAATACTCGTATCAGAAAAATAGACTTCAAAATAAAGACTGTTACAGAGACAAAGAAGGACACTACATAATGATCATGGGATCAATCCAAGAATAAGATATAACAACTGTAAATATTTATACACCCAACATAGGAGCACCTCAATATAAAAGGCAAATGCTAACAGCCATAAAAACACAAATTGACAGTAACACAATAATAGTGGGAGACTAATCACCTAGAGAGAAAATCAATAAGGAAACACAGACCTTAAATGACACATTAGACCAGATGGACTTACTGAAAATTTATGGAGCATAATCTGAAAGCAGCAGAATACACATTAGTTTCAAATGCACATAGAACATTCTCCATGATAGATCACATGCTGGGCCATAAAGCAAGCTTAAATAAATTTAAGAAAATTGAAATCATATCAAGCATCTTTTCCAACCACAACGCTATGAGATTAGAAAGCAACTACAAGAAAAAAAACTGTAAAAAAACACAAACACATGGAGGCCAAACAATAAGCTACTAAACCGATGGATCACTGAAGAGATCAAAGAATAAATCAAAAAATACCTAGAGACAAATGAAAATGATAACATGATAACCCAAAACCAGTGGGATGCAGCAAAAGCCGTTCTAAGAGGAAAGTTTATAGCAATACTATCTTGCCTCAGGAAACAAGAAAAACCCCAAATAAACAACTAACCTTACACCTAAAGCAACTAGAGAAAAGAACAACAACAAAACCCAGAATTTGAAGAAAGAAATCATAAAGATCAGAGCAGAAATCAGTAAAATAGAGATAAAGAAAATAATAGAAAAGTTCAATGAAACTAAAATCTGGTTCTTTGAAAAGATAAACAATATTGATAAACCTTCAGCCCAACTCATCAAGAAAAAAAAGGGAGCGGGCTCAAATCAATAAAATTAGAAGTGAAAAAGGGGAAATTACAACAAACACCGCAGAAATACAAAGGATCATAAGAGACTACTACAAGCAACTATATGCCAATAAAATGGACAGCCTAGAAGAAATGGACAAATCCTCAGAAAGGTACCACATTCCAAAACTGAATCAGGAAGAAACAGAAAATAGGAACCGACCAATCACAAGTACTGAAATTGAAACTGTGATTTAAAAACTTCCAAACAAACAAAAAGTCCAGGACCAGACGGTTTCACAGGCAAATTCTATCAAACATTTAGAGAAGAGCTAATACCTATCCTCCTAAAACTCTTCTAAAATACTCTAGAGGAAGAACACTCCCAAACTCATTCTATGAGGCCACCATCACCCTGATACAGAATCAAAGACACCACAAAAAAAGAAAATTACAGGCCAATGTCACTGATGAACATAGACACAAAAATCCTCAACAAAATACGAGCAAACCAAATCCAACAATACATTAAAAGGATCATACACCACGATGAAGTGGGATTTATACCAGGGATGCAGAGAATTTTCAATATCCGCAAATCAGTGTGATGTGCCACATTAACAAATTAAAGAAAAACCATATGGTCATCTCAATAGATGCAGAAAAACCTTTTGACAAAATCCAACACCTATTTATGACAAAAACTCTCCAGAAAGTGGGCATAGAGGGAACCTACCTCAACATAATAAAGGCCATATATGTTATGACAAACTCACAGCCAACATCATACTCAATGGTGAAAAGCTGAAAGCATTTCCTCTAAGATCAGGAAAAAGACAAAAATGTCCACTCTTGCCACTTTTATTCAATATAGTTTTGGAAGTCCTAGCTATGGCAATCAGAGAAGAAAAAGAAATAAAAGGAATACAAATTGGAAAAGAAGTAAAACTGTCACAGTTTGCAGATGACATGATACTAAGCATAGAAAATCCTAAAGATGCTACCAGAAAACTACTAGAGCTCATCAATGAATTCAGTGAAGTTGCAACATACAAAATTGATACACAGAAATCTCTTGCATTCCTATACACTGACAACAAAAAATCAGAAAGAGAAATCAAAGAAACAATCCCATTTACCATGGCATCAAAAAGAATAAAATACCTAGGAATAAGCCTACCTAAGGAGGCAAAAGACCTCTTCTCTGAAAACTACTGGGTTGCCCCAAAAGTTCATTCAGGTTTTTCCATATGATGTTACAAAAAAACCCAAATGAATATTCTGGAGAACCCAATATAAGACACTGATGAAAGAAATCAAAGGTAACACAAACAGATGAAAAGATATATCATGTTCTTGGACTGGGAATCAATATTGTCAAAATGACTATACTATCTAAGGCAATCTATAGACTCAATGTAATCCCTATCAAAATGCCAATGGCATTTTACACAGAACTAGAACAAGTTTTAATTTGTATGGAAACAAGGAAGACCCTGAATAACCAAAGCAATCCTAAAAAAGAAGACTGGAGCTGGAGGAATCAGACTCCCTGACTTCAGACTATACTACAAAGCTACAGTAATCAAGACAACATGGTACTGGCACAAAAACAGAAAGATACATCAATGGAACAGGATAGAAAGCCCAGATATAAACCCATGCACCTATGGTCAATTAATCTATGAAAAAGGGGCCAAGGATATACAATGGAGAAAAGACAGTCTCTTCAATAAGTGGTGCTGGGAAAACTGGACAGCTACATGTAAAAGAATACAATTAGAACATTCTCTAACACCATATACAGAAACGAACTTTCAGAAATTGTGTCAGGTGAAACACATTATGAACTGAAACTTCTCTCCAATATGGTAATCATCACAGTGAAACTTACCATACTTATTTTTTATCATCACTATAAAAAATCAAAACCTAATAGGAAGAGAAATGCAAGTCAAAACTACAATAAGGACTGGGGTTGGCGGCGTCAACACAGCCTGAAGGGGTTAGCGCACCATGGCTGGCTGGGAGGGAGTCCGGGGGAAAAGTCTGAACCTGCCGAAGAGGCAAGAGACTTTTTCTTCCCTCTTTCTTTCCTGGTGTGCAAGGAGAGGGGATTAAGAACACTGCTTAAAGGAGCTCCAGAGACGGGCGCAAGCCGCGGCTAAGAGCGCGGACCCCAGAGACAGGCATGAGACGCTAAGGCTGCTGCTGCCGCCACCAAGAAACTTGTGTGCAAGCACAGGTCACCACCCACACACTCCTTCTGGGGAGCCTGTGCAGCCCGCCACTGCCAGGGTCCCGGGATCGAGCATCAAATCCCCCAGGAGAACACACGGCACGCCTCAAGCTGGTGCAACGTCACGCCGCCCTCTGCCGCTGCAGGCTCGCCCCGCACTCTGTGCTCCTCCCTCCCCCAGGCCTGAGTGAGCCAGAGGCCCCGAATCAGCAGCTCCTTTAATCCCGTCCTGTCTGAGCAAAGAACAGATACCCTCCGGGGACCTACACGCAGAGGCGGGGCCAAATCCAAAGCTGAGCCCCTGGAAGATGTGAGAACAAAGAAGAGAATTTCTTCTCAAGTGCTCATGGAGTATTCTCCAGGATAGATCATATCTTGGGTCACAGATCAAGCCTTGGTAAATTTAAGAAAATTGAAATTGTATCAAGTATCTATTCCAACTACAACGCTATGAGACTAGATATCTATTACAGAAAAAGATCTGTAAAAAACACAAACATATGGAGACTAAACAATACACTACTTAATAACGAAGTGATCACTGAAGAAATCAAAGAGGAAATTAAATGGGAGGGAGACGCAAGAGGGAAGAGATATGGGAACATATGTATATATATATAACTGATTCATTTTGTTGTAAAGCAGAAACTAACACACGATTGTAAAGCAATTATACTCCAATAAATATGCTAAAAAAAAGACAAGAAGTTATCTGTTCCTGGAAAATTTAGTAAATATCAATTATAAAATAAATTAATTAAAAACAAACACTACAATGAGATATCCCGTCACACCAGTCAGAGTGGCCATCATCAAAAAATCTACAAACAATAAATGCTGGAGAGGTTGTGGATAAAAGGGAACCCTCTTGCACTGCTGGTGGCAGTGTAAATTGCTACTTTGGAGAACAGTATGTAGGTTCCTTAAAAAACTAAAAATAGAGCTACCATATGATCCAACAATCCCACTCCTGACATATCTGGAGAAAACCATAATTCGAAAAGATACATGCACTGCAATGTGCATTGCCGCACTATTTACAACAGCTAAGACATGGAAGCTACATAAATGTCCATTGACAGAGGAATGGGTAAAGAAGATGTGGCACATATATACAACAGAATATAAATCAGCTATAAAAATAATGAAGTAATGCCACCTGTAGCAACACGGATGGACTCAGAGATTATTATACTAAGTGAAGGAAGTCAGAGAAAGAGAAATACCATATGACATCACTTATACGTGGAATCTAAAAAGAAATGATACAAATGAACTTATTTACAGAACAGAAACAGACTCACAGACTTAGAAAACAAACTTATGATTACCAAAGGTGAAAGGTGGCGGGGAGGGGAGGGATAAATTAGGAGTTTGGGATTAACATATACACACTATTATATGTAAAACAGATAATCAACAAGGATCTAGTGTATAGCACAGAACTCTACTCAATGTTCTATAATAACCTGTATGGGAAAAGAATCTGAAAAAGAATGGATATATGTATATTTATAACTGAATTACTTTGCTGTACACCTGAAACTATTACAACATCATAACTCAACTATACTCCAAAATAAAAATTAAATTTAAAAAAAGATACCAATTCTTCCCACAATAATCTGTATATTTAGCACCATTTCCATTGAAATCCCAAAAGATTACTTATAAAACTTGGTAAAAATTAATTCTAAAATTAATATAGAAGAATAAATGAGAGAATATTTAGAAAATATGTGAAAAAGAAAGTAATGAAGGAAAAATGTCCCTAGCAGATATTAAAATGCACAATAAAGCTATAATAACAGTAATAGTTATATCACTGGAACAGACCAGACCCCAAAAAGGATTAAGGATATAAGTGTACACAAGTCATAAAACACAAACCATAAAAGTAATGTAACATAATGTAGATCAATCTGTATATATATATTATGATTTCATTTTTTATCACACAAATTTTGAACCATTTTGAATTTTTGTTTGCTTTAAGGACTGAGGTAGGAATTAAGCTTCATTTTTCCCAAGTAGTTAGCCATTAACTGAATATCCACACTGATTACTAATGATCCTTATCACATACCAATTTCCTGTGATTCATTCACTGTCTGGTCCTTTACCTGTACTATTTTAATTGCTACAGCTGCACGCATTTTCATGTGCAAGGGTCAAACTGATCTCATTAATTTTTTTTAGAATTTCTCCCAGCTATTCTGCTACATATTCTTTTATATGACCTTTTAAATTATTTGATTTCACAAAGTTTTTTATTTGCAACTGCATTTAATTCACTGATAAATTTGGGAAGATGTGTTATCTCTACAATGTTGATCTTTGGATCCAATCAGAAGGTATGTTTATAGTTTTCTTAAAGGAGATATATTTTCAAAATAAGGGAGAGAATATATATATTAATTATTCAGCTATAGTGTAATTTTTGTCTATATAATCTATCTGACTAAAAGAGACTTGTCTCTTTCTATGATTATGTTTCTGTCACATTTTCTTTACATTTTCAGCAGTTTTGGTCTTAAAGGTAATTTCTGACTTTTTACCTTTGATTTTCATAAAAGTTGAACTGGTATACATTTGTAAATGCTACTGATTCCTCTCCATCAGCTCTGAGGTACTGAATTCAGAGTTGCCTACCTGAGTTGACCCAAAAGCTCTATGAGTTATTTTTTCACAGTTCTGGGGTCTGTCGGCCAGCCAGCAGTCCACTTTTCCTACTGTTACTATTTTGCCGAATATAAATATTTTTCCCTTATTACTTTATAAAATAATTGAAACATGGAAACATAAATGGGTTGGTGCTAGTGATAAGAATAAATTAATTCTACTGCAAAAAGACGGAATTCATCAGATAAACCTAGTAGCAAATCCTCAGCTTCAACTAGACATTTATCATGAAAACAAAGCAAAACTAAAGAAATTTTAGAAAACAAACTTATGGTTGCCAAAGGGGATAGTGGGGGGTGGGGGAGATAAATTAGGAGTTTGGGATTAACATATACACATTAGTATATATAAAATAGATAACCAATAAGAATCTACTTATAGCACAGGGAATTATATTCAATATCTTATAATAACCCAAAATGGAAAGGAATCCGAAAAAGTATACATATGTATAACTGACTTTGCTGTACACCTGAAATTAATGCAACATTGTAAGTTAACTATACTTCAATAAAAATGATTTTAAAAGAAATCAGATGAAATATATCAAAACTGTAGTAATAAAGATTACATAGAAGAGCAGTATCCAATGGAATGTAACACAAGCCACACAGGCAACTTAAAATTTTCCAGTAGCTACACTGAAAAGGCAAAAACCCCACAAATTAATTTACTTAACCCAACATATCCAAAAGGTTATGATTTCAACATACAGCATAAAAATTATTAACATGGTGATTTATATATTTTTTCATGCTAAGACTTAGAAAGCTGGTATTTATTTTACGCTTGCAGTGTTGCACTCAGACCAGTGGCTATTGTAATGGATGATGCGGATCTAAAACGTAAGGTATAACTAGGAATCTTACCAGATTTTAGCTCTCTTGGAATGGAATTCCCTTTGTAACTTAATGGATTGTCTAGCTTCAACATGTTACATTTTCATAAACTTTTCCAAGAAAATATTTTTTTAAGTTTTATTTTTATTTATTTGCGGCTGCTTCCCACTAGCTATCTATTTTACGTTTGGTAGTGTATATATGGCCATGCCACTCTCTCACTTTGTCCCAGCTTACCCTTCCCCCTCCCCGTATCCTCAAGTCCATTCTCTAGTAGGTCTGTGTCTTTATTCCTGTAAAAGAGAACTGTTTGCATGATATTTTGATGCTGTGGGTTCAACAGCACTTATGAACTTCTTATGAATTTCTTTACCCATCATTTATATAAAGTGACACTCTTAGGCATGTCTTAATGCTCTTTGCTTGACTAACTTGACAGTAATCTCACGACCCATGTTTTATTTTGTTTGTTTTTGCCCGCCATATTTCTCCCATCTCTTTATTTAAAATTTTGATTCCTCTTAAGAGTATCTTTTGTAGACATTAGTAACCGTAGACCTCCTGTTTTAATTATGTCACTTACAGACATTAATTCATTGGTTTAAATTTCTGATGCAATACTTGAGTAAATAGTACTCACATGTATTATTATTATAGACAGTTTCACTGTCACTTTTGTGTGACTGTGCTTTCCTATTTCCTATCTTTGCTATGTGGCCCCTATTTTCTTTGAGCTCATCTCACTCTTCTCCCTTTGGTAACTTGAAAGTTATTAAGAATGACCTTATTTTAATGTTAAGTAACATATGGGAAGGTGGATATTTCAAGTCAACTTCATCCAACTTCATAAGCAAAACAAAATCCATTCACTTCCTCCTATGGAAGAAAAGGGAATTCACCCACTTAAAACTTCCTTCTGATATCAGCTCCAAGTTTTTGTTGGGATATACTAGGATTTTTGTCCATCACTGTTATTATTTTTAACATCATGGAGGCTTTTCTGTAAATAGGTATCGTATCTACACACTGTATTATGAAAACAGTGACTCTATATTTAAGTAACTTAATGTTTACTGTCTAAAGGCCAGCTCCATAATTTGTAGGGCTCAGTGCAAAATGAAAACGGGGGATCTCTTTGTTCAAAATTATCTAGAATTTTAAGATGGCAACAGCAGAATGCAAACCACGCGTTGCTCTTTGAAGCAGGAGGCTCAGCGAGACCGCATAGGTCCTGAAGTCCACAAAGAAAGGCCTGCTGCCCTCTTGTCATACCACTTTCCCATCTGTCAGTTCTTTGATTTATTTGTCTCATGTGGCCTTGGCCTGCAGTGGCTCAAAGCAGGATTTTGGTTCCCAGCCAGAGATTGGAGTCGGGCCACGGCAGTGAGAGCACTGAATCCTTGCCACTAGAGAACCAGGGACCCGTGGCCAGTGACAAGGCCCTGGCCTGCCGGCTTTGTAGAAATGAATTCCCACAAAGAAACAGAAAGTAGTGAAACAAATGTTTATTAGGAGGAAAAAGAGTACATGTGAACAGGCACACACAGGCCAGCTCAGAGAAAAGGTCGCACCCTCATGGTAGTTTTAATCACTTACATGGGGCATTTCTTCTGGGTTTCCTTTGGCCAATCATCTTGCTTTTCCAGGGTCTGAGCCCGTATTTGGTTTATCTCAGGGTCCTCCCTTGTGTGCGCGCATATCTCTTAGCCAAGATGGATTCTAGCCAACAGGCCTATGGGTAGGTTGACATCACCTTTTTGACCTTCAAGGGGCATTTCTGTACATGTACAGTCAGGAAGGTCTCCTTGACTTCGAGAATGAGGAATATGCGGTCTCTTTTATCTGGGCAGGGCCCAGCCTCTCCTGTTATCCTCCTGCTACTGTCTTCATCCTGGAGTATCTGTCCACAGGGGACCAACTGCAGCTGCTCAGCCAGGGGCCCATCTATCTCCTGCCTCATTATCATTTAGTGGATTGAAGTAAGACCTTGCACCAGTCCTGGGCAAAGTCCTGCTGGCCCTCGGATTCCTTCCTCACTCTTCTACTTGTTCTGAGCCATAGAGGGAGTTTCCTGTGAAAGACGTTTTCCCAGGTTCTTGAGTCAGCTGGTTTTCAGCAA
The DNA here is from genome assembly GCF_003031525.2 of Neophocaena asiaeorientalis asiaeorientalis. Lineage (NCBI taxonomy): Eukaryota > Metazoa > Chordata > Mammalia > Artiodactyla > Phocoenidae > Neophocaena > Neophocaena asiaeorientalis. The sequence continues at coordinate 5,943 of NW_020173721.1, read as the reverse complement.
GGTTTGGCCAATGGGAGATGAAGGAAGAAACTGGAAGGATGGAGGAAGGGAGAAGGAGAGTATTTCCCCCTTTCTCTGTGCATCTCATTCAGCATCCCAGACACCAAGTCCCCATGAGTCTCAAGGAATACAGCAGTGCCCCCTTATCTACAGTGGGTATGTTCCAAGACCTCCAGTGGGTGCCTGAAATTGGGCTAGTACAAAACCCTATATATACTATGTTTTTTCCTATACATACGTACCTGTGATAAAGTTTAATTTGTAAATTAGGCACAGTAAGAGACTAACAACTAATAATAAAACAATTATAATAATATAATAAAAGATATAAATGTGGTTTCTCTCTCTCAAAATATCTTGCTGTACAAATTTAACACCTTTTCCATTTTAACTAAGTACTTATCATTCACTGTGGCCATAACTTTTGCAGTTTGAGGTGGGACAGTAAAAGGGGCATGAATTTCTTTTTCCTTCTTCACAATTTCATGACTAGGACATACATTCCTAAAATAGATCTTAGCAGCCTCAGCATACAATTTCTTTTCTTTCCTTAAGTCCAGACCTTTCAACTTTTCACTTAAAGGAAGCACTTACCAGCTTCTCTGTGGCATTTCCCAATTGTCAGCATCACTACTCTTGTGCTTTGGGACCATTATGACGTAAAATAAGGGTCACTTGAACACAAGCACTACCATTACTGTGGTAGTCGACTGATAACCCAGATGGCTGCAGAGTGACTATCGGGAGGGATATCCTGCCCAAAGGGATGTTTCAGGTCCTGGGTGGGACTGTGCCAAATGGCCTGAGATTTCATCATGCTACTCAGAATGGCAAGCAATCTAAAACTTATTAAATGTTAATATACAAACAGCTCATACAGTTCAGTACCAAAAAACCAAACAATCCATTGAAAAAGTGGGTGGAAACAGATATTTCTCCAAAGAAGACATATAGATGGCCAACAGGCACATGAAAAGATGTTCAACATCCCTAATTATTAGAGAAATGCAAATCAAAACTACAATGAGGTATCACCTCACACTGGTCAGAACGGCCATCATCAAAAAGTCTAAGAGGGACTTCCCTGGTGGCACAGTGGGTAAGGATCTGCCTGCCAATGCAGGGGACACAGGTTCGAGCCCTAGTCTGGGAAGATCCCACATGCCGCAGAGCAACGAAACCCATGTGCCACAAATACTGAGCCCACGTGCCACAACTACTGAAGCCCGCACACCTAGAGCCCGTGCTCCGCAACAAGAGAAGCCACCACAATGAGAAGCTCACACACAGCAAGGAAGAGTAGCCCCCTCTCACCACAACTAGAGAAAGCTCACTTGCAACAAAGACCCAACGCAGCCAAAAATAAATTTTAAAAAAGTCTACAAATAATAAATTCTGGAGAGGGTGTGGAAAAAACGGAACCCTCCTACACTGTTGATGCGAATGTAAATTGGTACAACCCCTATGGAGAACAGTATGGAGGTTACTTTAAAAACTAAAAATAGAGTTACAATATGATTCAGCAATCACTTGTGGGCATATATCCAGAAAAGATGAAAACTGCAATTCAAAAAGATACATGCACCCCAATGTTCATAGCAGCACTTTTTACAATAGCCAAGACATGGAAGCAACCGAAATGTCCATCAACAGATAAATGGATAAAGAAGATGTGGTATATATACATACAATGGAATATTACTCAGCCATAAAAAGGAATGAAATAATGTCATTTGCAGCAACATGGATGGACCTAGAGATTATTATACTAAGTGAAGTAAGTCAAACAGAGAAAGACAAATATCATATGATACTGCTTCTATGTGGAATCTAAAAAAATTATACAAATGAACTTACAAAACATAAACAGATTCACAGAGAAAACAAACTGGTTACCGAAGAGGAAAGGGGGGGATAAATTAAGAGCTTGGGATTAACAGATATATAGTACTATATAAAAAATAAACAAGGACCTACTGTATAGCACAAGGAACTATATTCAATATCTTGTAATAGCCTATAATGGAAAAGAATCTGAAGAAGAATTCATATATATAAAATATATGAATATATTTGAATATATATAAAATATATATAATACATATTTATATATTTTATATTTATATATAAATATAAACATTTATATATATATAAAATCTGAATCACTTTGCTGTACACCTGAAACTAACACAATATTGTTAATCAACTCTACTTCAATTAAATAAAAATAAAACAATTCACAAATTGAAACTTCTCATTCATTATTTTCAGACTGCAGTTGACTGCAGGTAAATGAAACTGTGGAAAGTGAAACTGAGGATTTTGGGTGGTGATGGGGCTACTGTATCTCCATTCCTGCTAGACAGGTCTGCCAGGATTAATTTCCTTCCGGTAACTCTGGCCTCTGGTTTCCTTTGTTCCTCAAGCAGAGAGCCTTGCTGTTGTTTCTTGCTATTGCTCATCTTGAAATGTCTCATTTCCCCTTAAAAGCTCTCACATCAACTTTGAAAGTGATTTTCTTCATTCAATTCTCCCTCTTTCAAATAATCATGACAAAATTGTTTTCTGGGTCTATACGTACAAGAGATGGTTGTTTGTTACCCTTGCGTGCAAACGACAATTTAGCATGGCACAGAATTCATGAGTTGCCCTGTGTTCATTTTTTTTCAGCTCTGGAGCAGTGCTTCTCAGACTTCAGCATGCCTCAGAATCACCTAGAGGACTTATTGGTGCACAGATTTCTGGGCCCCACCTGCAGAGAACTGAAATCAGTGTCTATGGTAGGGTTCCCGAACTTGATATTCTAACAAGATTCAGGGAGCACTGAAGCTGCCAGTCTGCAGACCACACTTGAGAAGCAGTGTTCTGAGAGTTCAAAATTTCCTTCAAAAATTCCTGTGCTTCTTTTCCTTTCCCTGCCTGCCACATGCTTTTAAATAGTGGCAATGTGTTCTGACTCCGCCTTCAACTTGTTCAAAAATAAATGACCTCTTAGCTATTATTTTTTTTAATCTGTGAGGGGTTGCTAGGGAAAATATTTGGTTTCTGAACAAAGTTTTCTAAACGATTAGTTAAAATTCTTGTTCATTTAGATGGGTTGTAAGGAAGGTTTTACTTTTTAAAATGTTTTCAGGAACTTTTATTTCCTAGTTTAAAAATAACTCATGCATACTGGAGAAAATTAGGAGAGCAGAGAAAACAGAAAAACAGGAAATAAAAACTGCCCATTACTTTTGCACAGCAAAGGAAACCGTAAACAAAATGAAAAGACAACAGAACAGAGAAAGGCTGGGAGAAGATATTTGCAAATGATGCAACCAAGGGCTTAATTTCCAAAATACACAAACAGCTCATACAACTCAATATTAAAAAAACTAGACAATCCAATCGAAAAATTGGCAGAAGACCTAAATAGACATTTCTGCAAAGAAGACATACAGATGGCCAATAGGCACATGAAAAGATGCTCTTTATTGCTAATTATTAAAGAAATTCAAATCAAAACTACAGTGAGTACCACCTCACACCAGTCCCAATGGCCATCATTAAAAAGTCTACAAACTCAAAACTACAATGAGAAATCACCTCACACCAGTCAAAAGAATTCTCATCAAAAAATCCACAAACAGGGCTTCCCTGGTGGCGCAGCGGTTGAGAGTCTGCCTGCCGATGCAAGGGACACGGGTTCATGTCCCGGTTCGGGAGGATCCCACGTGCCGCGGAGCTGCTGGGCCTGTGAGCCATGGCCGCTGAGCCTGTGCGTCCGGAGCCTGTGCTCCGCAACGGGAGAGGCCACAACAGTGAGAGGCCCGGGTACCGCAAAAAAAAAAAAAAAAAAATCCACAAACAATAAATGCTGGGGAGGGTGTGGAGAGAAGGGAACCCTCCTAATACTGTTGGTGGGAACGTAAATTGGTACAGCCACTATGGAGAACAGTATGGAGATTCCTTAGAAAACTAAAAATAGAACTACCATATGATCTTGCAATCCCACTTCTGGGCATATATCCAGAGAAAAACATGGTCTGAAGGGGTACATGCACCCCAACGTTCACTGAAGCACTGTTTACAACAGCCAAGACGTGGAAGCACCCATTGACAGAGGAGTGGATAAAGAAGATGTGGTACATATATACAATGGAGTATTATTCAGCCATTTAAAATAATGAAATAACACCATCTGCAGCAACAAGGATGGACCTCGAGATTGTCATACTGAGTGAAGTAAGTCAGAGAAAGAGAAATACTATATAACATATGAGGAATCTAAAAAGAAATGATACAAATGAACTTATTTACAAAACAGAAATAGACTCACAGACTTAGAGAATGAACTTATGGTTACCAGAGCGGAAGGGTGGGGGGAAGGGATAGTTAGGGAGTTTGGGATTGACACGTCGTACACACTGCTATACTTAAAATAGATAACCAACAAGGACCTACTGTATAGCACAGGGAACTCTGCTCAATATTATTTAACAACCTCAATGGGAAAAGAATTTGAAAAAGAATAGATATGTGTATATGTATACCTGAAACTATCACAACGCTGTTAATCAACTATACTCCAATATAAAATAAAAAGTTTTTTAAAAGTCTACAAAAAATAAATATTGGAGAGGGTCTGGAGAAAAGGGAACCTTACACTGTTTATGGGAATATAAATTGGTACAGCCATTACAGAAAACAGTATGGAGGGGCTTCAAAAACTAAAAATAGAGTTACCATATGATACAGCAATCCCACTCCTGGGCATATACTCAGAATTCATGCACCCCTATGTTCACAGCAGCACTATTTACAACAGTCAAGACATGGAAACCACCTAAATGTCCAACGACAGATGAATGGATAAAGAAGATGTGGTATAAATATATATATATGTATAAATGAAATGAAATATCACTCAGCCATAAAAAAGAATGAAATAATGCCATTTGCAGCAACATAGTGGACCTAGAGATTATCATACTAATCAAAGTTAAGTCAGAAAGAGAAAGACGAATACCATATGATATCACTTATATGTGGAATATAAAATACGACACAAATGAACGTATCTGTGAAACAGAAACAGACTCACAGACATAGAGAACGGACTTGTGGTTGCCAAGGAGGAGAGGGCGTGGGGGAGGGAAGGGCTGGGAGGAGTTTGGGATTAGCAGATGCAAAGTAGTATTAATAGGATGGATATACAACAATCTCAACCACTGCACCACCAGGGAAGCCCTATTTTTTTTAAAAAGAAAAATAAACTGCCCATGGCTCACTATCTGGAAGTGAATAATCCTAACATTTTTGTCCACTTCCTTTCAATATTTTTAACTTATTGAGAGAAAATTATACAATTCAATTTTGATATTACAATTTTCATAGAAAATTTTATTTTCCAAGTCAAGTGGAGAGATCTGGCAGGAATATAACTCTATTTACATGGCATGGCCAAAAGTTTATTTGATTATACCTATTGTTCATTCAGTGTAATTACTAATAGCGCCTTTTTTTTTTTTTTCCACCCAAACATTTTTTACTGGGAGTACAGGGAAATAAAGTTGGAGGAAAGAGGAGTAGAGGTTAACTGGGGGTGGGGGGGGTTAAAGGAAGTCAAAATAAATTTGATTAGACCAATAAAAGTAAAGCTTTCTGTATATTATTTAATGTTTGAAGATACCAAAAGAAAAGTGAAATGTAACTTAACTAGAAAATTTTGGGAGGAGTAAAGGGAGAGAAGAGAGAAGTGGTGAAGTGACTTAAATCCTTATCTTGGATGTTACCCCACAGGAAACAATGGCACCAGATGAGTAATGCAAGCTATTCTATAAAACTGTTCTCGCAAAAACTCTATTGTCACCACACCCTCTCACTGGCACTTTGGGATTATTGTCAAATATGCATCTAGACTGCAGAACCTCTGCCACAATTACTACAGAATAATCGGCATCT